>NW_006159565.1:7425399-7436561 GCF_000334495.1 Tupaia belangeri chinensis
TGCTTCCAGGACGAATTCCACACGATGTTCCCAGGACAAGAGGCTACAGGAGACATTGCCTATTGGCTTATGGCGTAAATCGTGTGTGTGTGTGTGTGTGTGTGTGTGTGTGTGTATTTGTTTCTCTGGTGAGTGTGTGTGCCCTATAGCAAATTTTTAAAAAGAGATGGGAAACAAGAAATCAAATGCAACAATGGCTGCCTTAATGAGCGGGTTACTACTGTGAGCCACTGACCCCCTATCCTGTTGGGAACCCTCTGCAAAACATGGAGGTCATACTACCAAACTGTAGTCCTGGAAAGGCTAGGAAGGATGGTGAGGGTGAGCACTTCATCCACAGATTATTCCCCATCTCCCACTGGCTGAAGGTTGCCCTTGGAGTGTTATGTTCTCTGCATTCCCCAATGGAAACTGCAGTGTAACCAGGCAGGCTCTTTCAGTGCCCGAGAAATCCCTAAGCAGAAAGGCGGAAAGGTACTGGTATCTAAATTGAGAAACCATCATCATCTAGGAACCATTTACAGCTGTAATTGTACTCAGGCAGGCAGAACACTATAAAGTCTACAAAGACTAGGGCTAGCAGGTGGTGTGGTGGTTAAGGCACTGGACTCTCACATAGCTTACCATGGTTCGAGTCCTGGACCTGGCAGCCTGAAAAATTACGCCATGTGCGTGCACACCTAAAATCCTGAGAGGAGACTAGAAAAGGGATTGTGGCATGACTATCCCCCAGGGTGATGATTTCTCACTTACCCTCTCTCTGTCTCAGACATGTGCTTGCATTCTTTGGCAAAAAAAAAACTTCCCTCTCTCTGTCTCAGACATGTGCTTGCATCCTTTGGCAAAAAAAAAACTTAAAAAAAAAAAAAATAGTTTACAAGGACCACATGCCATCTGTACTAACTTCTAAGCCCTAAGCAAGGCAACTCCTCCTTGAAGCTTTCTCTGATCTCCCAAATTTGAAATATTTGATTGTTACTTGATCTCTGTCTGTCAACTCACTTCTTTATTTTTCTGGTGATATTAAATAAAGTTCTCAGGCTATATACTTCTTGAGAATAAGCTATACTTCTTGAGAATAACCTTACCTCAAAAAACCATGAACAAAAAGAAAATAATCAAACACCATGGACATTTAAAGGCCATAGAAATCATTTTGATTATAAATTACAAAGGCCTGGCATAGTGTAAAGGAAATCAATATGCACATACAGGAACATCATGACTTTCTCACAGTCTTAGAATCTCATCTTCCAGGATTCGTTTTAAGTAAAACATATCATTAGGTGTTTGGCTTAAACAGTTGTGAAGGATATGTTGAACTCTCAATTAACTAATGATAGGCCAACAAGAGTACTTAATGTAGTTTTTAAAGCAATAAATATTACATAGTAAGAGGTAACCCTCACTGTATCAGTCCTGAATTTAGAGTGAAATTCAGTAACAATGCTAGACTTCTCATCAGGGATTTAGTTACTGGCAGATCAAAATGACCTCATCAAAAGGTATAACATTTACGAGCCAACTCACAGGCAAAGCTCCCTATAGACTCAGGAGTGTATTAAGATATACAATGAAAACTTGTTCATTGAAAGTTCTTATTCATTCTAGTTAATTTAGGAATTGGATGTTTCATATGCCATTTCCATAACCATATTTTATCTTTACTATTAATACATATGCAATTTCATTAATTCAAATAAGTGCCTATGTGCAAATTCTAAACAACTCTTCCTGGAGCTAGCATTTTATTTCAAAAATGGCAACATTGCTAC
Organism: Tupaia belangeri chinensis; assembly: GCF_000334495.1. Taxonomy (NCBI): domain Eukaryota; kingdom Metazoa; phylum Chordata; class Mammalia; order Scandentia; family Tupaiidae; genus Tupaia; species Tupaia belangeri. Next base: position 7,427,175 of record NW_006159565.1, read on the forward strand.
TAATCAACTCTCCTGCCAACATTTAATTGCAAACGATTTATCTCTTTTTAAATAATTTATTTGCACTTTCAAAACCAAATTTATCTCAGTAAAAATATAGAATAGATAAAAATTAACTTCGGAAAGATTAAATTCAGTACCAGTATGCATTATGGGAAAAGACAATCATGGACTTTTTTTTTTTTTCTTTTTTCTTTTACAAAACAACTGGGCCAACCTGACTTAAGCTTCTAGTAACTATTATAAAAATCTAAGAATTAAGGAAATTCATTTAAATACTAGACTTAGGAATCTTCTTAACAATGAGAGAGTTAAGTCATCAAAGTGAATATTATTAATCAAGTCATATATTTTATGTTAATAGTACCATTGTCATATATAAAATTAGAATACCAAAATTTTAATAGGCATACAACTTGAAGACAGTGCAGTCAAGTCTAAAAGGATAGCTATTATGATGATATTAATCCATTTTGCCATTTCTTTCCATCTGTATTTCAACCCATTAAAAATTAAATTCTGTCAGTTTACAAAATGACTATTTAATATATCCTACTAAATTACATTTGAAATGATAGAGTAAACTGCCTCACATGGTGTCACTATTTTATTAACATTTTCAACAAAATGTTAGTCTATTTTCTGTTCATCACTACGGTAAAAAATTATGATAAGGCTATAATAAGAAAACAGAATTATTAGCATTTACCAAATGTTAAAGGGCATTTACATATTATTATTAACCATTTACATTACAAAGAGAAGATTATTGTGCGATCTGCCAAAATCTGCTAATTTAGCCATTTGGTATTTCATTACTCTCAAATTGAGACTAAAGAATTAAACAGTTTTGTTTTGTTTTGTTTTTAGGCTAGAAGCAGTAAGGACATAGCTGAACACTTCTAGTTTAATCATTTGACACAGAGGAGATCAAAAGACCACCAGCCATCTTTAAACCTTCACACAGTTAAAAAGGAGAATTCATCCATTATAGGCCAACTTTTCCAAAAGGTTGTGACAAAAACTAAATGACAGGACATTTTTGCATGTGTCCTGGGTATGTGTGTGCGTGTGTGTGTGTATTCTATATCTATATCATATACATATAGATATATGTTCTATATCTATATGTGTGTGTATTCTGTATCTATATGATATATATATATGATACATATATATGATATATTGATATTACTGATTTTGGAATGATATTACCTAAAACCAAGAATCATAAAGAAAGCAAAAGACACAAAACTAAAAAAAATAAATAAATAAAATCACCTCAGAGTTTTCAGAGAAGTTTTAGAAATACTAGAAGAAGAGAGTACCTAATTGGGGACAAATCTTGAGAGGTAAAAATAATTCGAGGACCAAACACACTTGTTGGGTTTATTTAACATGGAGGCGCATGTAGGACGAGCTGAGGGGTACTGAAGCTAGAATGGAATACATGAGAAGTAAGGAAAGAATATGCATAAAATCAGTCTATTATAAAAGAGTGGCTATTAAGAAGAGGAGAGAGAAAGGAATGTAATTGTAGGGGTTGATGGGAATCAATAATTGAGTTCATGATGACAATAAGTAAAAAATAAGAGCTAACCACATTTATATGGCTAAACTCTAAAAGACTGAAAAATTGGCTTCACGAGGCCAAAAAAGAAGGATTTGCTGAAAACTTTTCTAAAAAGCAGATTTTATACCTTGACCTTACACAACCAATCAAATCTCCCTCTCCATCTTCAAAAACAAAAAGTCTGAAGGATACAACAAAAACTCTCGGGACTAGCAGATATTGTAGCGGTTACATTGCTAGACTCCCACATGGCCAATCACAGTTCAAGTCTCAGACCTGGTGGCTTAAAATTCACACCAGACATGTATGCCTGCATGCCAAAGATACTGAGAGGAGAATGGGAGAGAAGGTTTTGTGGTGTGACCAGCTCTACTGGGGTGTGATTTTGCACTTTCCCTCTCACCATCTCTGTCTCTCTGGCAAACACATGTGGCATACGGCAAAAAAAAATAATAAAAAAAAAATAAACTCTTTAAAAAAAATAAAAAGTAAAAGCTCTCGTCATAGCTTACAGTGGAAACCACACTGAAAACAGACAGAGGAAGTAAATTTTCTAAGCACACTGGATGCTGGGCCTTCTCCGTTCTTCCTTTCTAGTGAGGCTCTGAAAATACTAGGTAATCACTCTAAAGAAGAAATGCTAAAGGACCCTCCCCTGGAATATCTGATCAGTTCAAGTGGGAAAAATCTAAAGATACTGACTCAAAAGTGTCCCTGACTAAGCAGCTCAGATGAATCATCTTACTGGAAAATACGGACAAACTTACAAAACTTGCCATCTAGCTATTTTGCCCTTTACTGTTACATATCAGAAATAAAAAATTTACAAGATATCTGAAGAAAGCCAGTAATATGAAAGATAAAATAGTAGGCAAACTAATAGTATAAGTACAAACTTGAAGGGAAAAAGAGAATATGTAGAAAGAGAAAAACATTTTCTAAAAAAATTAGTGACGAATATCAAAGAGTAAGAGATTTACAACTATGACATAAAAACAAAACACACACACACACAAAAAAAGGATGTTCATGGAACAGAAAAAAAGAGAGAGAACTCTTGGAATCAAAAAACATAACTGCAGAAACTAACAAGCAAACAAAAAATAGAAGGTTGAAAGAGTTGAGGGAATTTCAAAGATAAAGAGACGTAATATAAAAAAGATCAACCCAGTAGATCCAATATGAAATTGTATAAATTCTACAAACACAAAGAAGATAAGGAGTTAAAAAAAAAATCAAGGACATAATTGAGAAAATTCCTTAGAGTAGAACATGAGGTACAGAGTGAAAAGCTCACCAAAAAAAACTTATTATAATGGATAAAAATAGATACATCAAAGCACATTCTTGATCAATTTCAGAACCTGGTTATACTGCAAGATTCCAAAGGAGTAAAATTTCCTCAAAATACTGAGAAAAAACTGTATAATTTTAACCAACATATAAGAGTTGTACATATTTATTAAGGGGTATGCTGTAATTTTTCAATACACACATACAGTATGAAGTAGTCAAATAAGTACAATAAACATTGTCTCTAAAATTTATCACTATTTTGTGATTTGAGCATTTGAAATCCTTTCTTTTAGTTAATTTGAGTTATACATTAAATTGTTATTCAGGATAGCTACTCTTCTGTGCTTTAGAACTCTAGAACTCATTCTTCTTACCTAATTGCAATATAATATCTGTAGTTAACAGTTCTCCCTATCTTCTCCTGACGACTCCCAGACTCTCGTACCCCCCCATTCCACTCTGTTTCTAGACAATCATATATGATAGTTTCCACAGATCAGTGCAAACAAGCGATATTTTTCTTTTATTTTTTTCCCTATAGTGTGCATGTGCTCACCAGAGAGAAAAAGAGAGAGAAAGAGAGAAAATGAAAAAAGTATCCCCCGAGGGGCAGTGGCTACACAATAATCTCTTCTTCTCCATGTATCCTCTCTGGATTTTGGGCAAATATTTGCACATGTGTATTCAAACCCCTGAGTCCAGGACTCTAACTACACAGCTGACCATGTAGAATCTAGCCGCCCTAACAACCACACCACTGGGTGGCCCACAATACTTGTCTTTGATTGCCTTATCTCCCCATCATGATTTCCTGCAGGCTCATCCATGTTGCCACAAATTACAGGATTTCATCCTTTCTTGGGGCTGAATAATACTCTGTTGGGTATATATACCATATTTTATTTATTTATTCTTCTGTTATTGGATATTTAGCTTGATTCCATATCTTGGCTATTGTGAATAGTGCTGTATTTTATATATATATATATATACACATACACATAAACATGGGAGTGCTTATAACTCTTCAACATATTGATTTCCTTTCCGTTTGTACCCAGCAGTGGAATTACTAGATCATAAGGTAGTTCATTTTCAGTTTTCTGAGGAACCACCATTCTGTCTTTCATAAAGGCTATTTATATTCCCACCAACAGTGAGTGAGAGCTCTCCTTTTTCCACAATCTCACCAGCACTTCTCATTTAAAAAAAAAATCAATCTAGAATTCTACAGTTAGTGAAACTATCAATAAAATATAAAGCCAGAACTAGATTTTCATAAATAACTAAACTTTTAAATTCCAAAGTACCATTTTAGAAAGATACAGGAGGATGAGTGCACCAAAATGAGAGAATAAACCAAGAAAGAGGAAACCAAGGGACATTCCAAACTATAGAAGACAGGAGAGATGTGAAGAGAGTTCCCAGGATGGCAATAAAGTGACATACCAGAATGACAATGGCTGTACATGAAGAGCAGAACACTGCAGGAGAAATCTCTTTAGAAAGACAGAAATAATACAATACCAGATGTGTCTGAATATCCTAAGAGGGGAGTTTAGATAACAGATTAAAAAGTCTGAATTAAATTAACAATTATCACATAGAATCAAGCAAAGAACTACAAATGCAGTGACAAATTCTAGAAAGACAAAGATTTCACAAAAAAAGAAAAAATATAGCTACCATATGAGCAGTTCTAAATAGCATTTTCATAGTAAAAAGTAATGTAGACACTAATCATAATTATATCATAATTTTTATACCATAATTTAATATAATTTTGTGAGAAAGCTGGAAGCTGGGAAAGGCCTATGTATTATGTAATACTATGGAGAGAGAGGAGACGAGAGAAATAAATCTCTTTTCATAATGGAATGTCAATAGATAATCCCTAAACTTAAGATGCAGGAAATATATTTACAAACATGTTACTTGGAGGAAAAAGGCTACATATCAAAATAATCAGCTAGTATTGGGCAAAAGCGATTTCCTTTAACCAAAGTGTAAACAAGAAAAAGGGATTTGAAGTACTGCTATTATTGAAGTTGCTCAAAAGAGACATTAGGTATAAATTAGGATGACCATGTCAGTTACATGCACCATATTGTTTTTCATGTTCAAAGCTGGTTGAGGCCAGAATAGGAACAAAGTGAATTAAATTTCTAGATTGCGGGACTGGCAGGCACCATGGCAGTTAAGGGCACTAGAAGCCCAGATGGCCGACCACAGTTGGAATCTCGGACCTGGTGGCTTTCTTTTCTCACGTTCCCTTTCTCTCTCTTTCTTTCTCACTCTGTCCCTCTCTGATCAAATGAAATAAATAAATAAAGTTAAAAATAAAATAATTCTTAAAAACAAATCTAGATTGCTAAGGAATAAAGAATTCAATGTGATAAACTTAGTTTTTTGACTTTTTAAATAGGATATTTCCTTAGACTTTCATTGAATATTTTAGCTCCTCCAAGATGATATACTAGAGAATCACCCTCAATTTATTACAGATTTACATGATTCATACTAAGTAGCTTATAACACTTGGTAATTTACAGCAGCTCATAGGTGATTTGAGGACTTTATTGGATTGAAGCTAACGAGATGCTTAAAATAAGGATGAAAAATGATTGACATAAATATTGCCACCTTCCAGGACTACGGCAAACACCATAAATTGATTACAATGCACTTTACTGCAGAGCTGTAACCTAGCCTAACACTTTGTTTCATCACAGCAGTCCAATCCAAAGAGTGCCATTCACAATTAACGAAAACAGTAAACCAGAAAGAAATTCATTTACAAGCACCCTTCTTCCCTGACTCCTCAAAGTTACTTGTCCAAAGATAATTATCACAAGTACAAAAATATATCAACAGCAGTAGTATTAGTTCTTAAACTTTTTCTAATAATCTTCAATAACCGAGTCACATTTTAGAACCTGAAAAGAGGAAAAGGTACAAATGTGATGAATGAAGGGAACATACACACTTGTTTATACAGTTTTCCTATTCAAAGTCCACAATTGAAATAACAACAAAAATTATTTTTTATTTCATTCTTTCTTAGCTTACTGGTTTGTATGGCATTACTTAGCATGGCATAAATATGTCATAAAAGGACAACATAAAAATTTAGCTACATTAAAAAAAATAAACATTAAAAGCCAGCAGGTGGTGTGGAGGTTAAGGCAGGTGGATTCCAACATAGCTGACTTCACAGTTCAAGTTCCAGATTTGGTGGCTTGAAAATCACACCAGGCATATGTGTGTGTGCCTGCCTAAAATTCTGAGAGGAAAATGAAAGAGAAGAGATTGTGGCATGGCCATCCCCCATTGAGACAAGTTCTTACTTTCCCTCTCTCTGTCTCTGTCTCTCTCTGGCAAGTGCACATACTCTATAGCAAAAAGAAAAAAAATAATAACTTAAGACATCAGTAAAATGGTGGAGTAGAATGGTGGAGTAGGAAGTGTCAAATTCTTACTCTTATTCCCCTATAGAAACATCAAAAAACACAAACAGTGAGTGCACCATTTTATTTTATTTTATTTTATTTATTTTTATTTATTTTGAGCTCTACAAAATAAATGTTTACAGCAAACACACAGATGCTAAGCAAGGAAACGCCAACTTCAAAAGGATAGAAAAGTTTTGTGGCACTTTTTCTCACCTTTGTCCTCTCCCTGATGCATAATGGTCCTGTCTTAACATAGCTCTCAGTTCCTTGCCTCAAAACAGAGAGCAGAATATATCTGATTAACAAATTACTTCATATATTTGTTCTAACCTGTCTGTCTGGGAGATACCTGAAGGGCTGATGCGAGAGGGTTATCTTTTTTCCACCTAACTCAGAATTTGGGTATGGCTTGTTAAAAAAAAGGCTGTAGGAGTCAGCAGGTGGTTAAAGTGCTGGACTCCCACACGGCAAACCACAGTTCAAGTTCTGGACCTGGCAGCTTGCTTTCTCACTTCCACTCTCTCTCTCTGTTTGTGGTGAGCATGTGTGGCATATATCAAATTAAATAATAATAATAATAATAAATAAAATAATTTTAATTAAATTTTTTGAGAGGTTTTTGCTGTAGGGCTCGTGTGCTCGCCAGAAAGGCAGAGAGAGACAGATAGACAGAAAGAGAGAATTCACCCCCCCCCCAGGGGGATGACCATGCCACAATCCCTTCTCCTCCATTCTCTCAGGATCTTGGACACACACAGACACACATGCACGCACGCACCGTGAGTTTAAGCCACCAGGTCCGGGACTTGAACCGTGGTTGACTACATGAGAGTCCAGCAACATAGCCATGACACTAACTGCTGGTTCCAATAAAATTTTTAAAATGCTGTAAATCAACACAGACAGCCAGGGCAAGAGATTATGACTGGGATGTACAACAGACCATGTAAGGTATGGTGGAGAAGCTGAGGTAAACTCTATGGGAAATTACAACATTCAAAATCAGCCAGATAAATAGAAGAATTTAGAAGGCCACATGCATGCTCAGACTAGATGCATATCCAAAAACGATCTGTGAAGACCCCAAGCCTTCATCTTGGTCTGACCTCTAGGTCCAGAGGAAGCCTAGCTACGCATTAAAGGAGTACATCACACAGAACCAATCTGCAGATACTGGGAAGCTCTTGGTATTCAAGAATATCTCTACCAAACAGATGAATGTGAGCTAAAGGATCAGAGATTTCAGTGATCACATCTAACAAGATACAGTGTTTGTAAGAAATAATATAAAAAGTATCAAAATTAAAGGACTACTACAGCCTACCGTAAAGGAGAGATGGAGAGATTCTGACTTCCAGAGCTATCACATTATAAGAAGCAAATGCTCAATTTTCAACCAAAGAAAACAACAACAACAACAACAAAAAAAAAAACACACATCATACAAAAAAAAAAAAACAAGAAAATGTCCCATTATAAATAACAAAAAGAATTTACAGAAAATGAGAAATTGAATTTATAAGACTAACACTTCAAAACTATTGTGTTAAATACTCAAAGAACTAAAGGAAAACATGGATAAAGAACTAGGTAAACATCAGAATGATATATGAAGATGTATGAAAAATGATTTTAAAAAACAAAATGAGAAAATCAACAGAGACAGAAATTAGGGGGTAAAAACAGAAATTCTAAGCTTAAAAGTAAAATAACAGAAATAGAAAATTCATTAAGGGGTTCACTAGCAGTCTCAAACAGACAGCAAAAAACTTGAAGACAGTTTGAGATTATTGAGTCCAAGGAACAGAAAGAAAAAGAGAATGAAGAAAAGTGAACAAAGTTCCAGGAACTTGTAGGGCCTCATCAAACAATCTCTATGGTATAGTACATACTCTATGGTATCACAGTAGAAGAACAGAGAGAAATGGACAGAAAAATTATTTAAAGAGATAATGGTGAAAATTCCCATGTCTGATAAAAAATATTAATCAATAGATCCAAGAACCTCAACAAACTCCAAGAAGGATAAATTCAGAAACTCTGAGGCACATAACCAAGCTGTCAAGGCCAAAGACAAAAGAGCGAATCTTGAAGGCATCTAGAGAGAAATGACTCATCAGAAGCAAGAGATACTAAATAAGATTATCAGCTGAGGGCTAGACAGCGGCATGATGGTAACAAAACTGGACCCTCATGGGAAGATTCTGGGTTTGCACCCCAAGGCCTGCTTGCACACATTAAGCCTGTTTGTGCCCCCTGATCCCAGTTGGTTGAGGCTGGGGGTAGACCGCAGCATGAAGAGCCTATTGGGGTGCCAGTCCCTCTCTTTTCCCTCTGCCAACCTCCCATTCTCCTGGAATAAATAAGTAAACAAACGTCACAAAAAGATTGTAAGCTGGTTTCTCCTCAGGAATCTTGGAAGTTATAAGGCAATGAACTAGTAAAAGTGATTTAAAAAAAAAAAAAACTGTCAACTAAGAGTTCCAAGTTTTGCAAACTGTCTTTCAAAATGAGAGAGGAATTAAGATATTCCTGGATAAACAAAAACTAAGGGTTTTTAAATATTAGACTGCCTTAAAAGAAATATTTCTTTTATTTAAATTTATTTATTTGCAATCATTCATTGTACATCATTACAGCATACAAAATGAGATTTTCCATCCAGAGTACACTGTATATTGTCTCAATCAAGCACATCAACAAACGTGTAATTGTCAACAAATAATTTTCCATGTCTTGTTTTCTATATATTTTGCTTTTTTTCCCCCATCCTTGATTCCCTATCTCTTACCCTCTGCCATCTCCCACTCTCCTCCTACAATGTCTCTGGTATCTATGTTTGTTTTCTATACTGTTTTCTCCCCACACTTTACTGAATTACTAAAGACCTTAATTAATCTAAATATTGTCATAGCAAACACAGCTGATATATACATTTCCATGAACACAAGTCTAACTTTAGGCATCCTATAAAGTAGCACCTAGCTGGGGAATCTATATCTTACTGCAGTCATTGAATAGATATTTTTTTCCTGAAACTTTTTTTTGTACCTTAATTTACATTCT
>NW_006159565.1:7437485-7457677 GCF_000334495.1 Tupaia belangeri chinensis
ACTTGATGTTTTTCTCTTGCCAATCTTAGTATCTTGTCTTTGTCTGTGGTTTTGGTCAACCTGGCTATAATGTGTCTTGGAGAAGATTTTGGGTTGATTCTATTTGGGGTCCTTTGTATTTCTTGGGACTAGATCTTCGAATGCCTCTAAATTTTTGGGCCATTTTCTCAGTCTTCGTGGTAAATTTTTCTAGGCCAGACATTTTCTCTTCTACCTCTGAGATTCTATTTTCTGAGTGATCTAGTCTGCTTTTAATACTTTCAAGGAAGATTTTGACATCTTGTATTATAGACTTTATCTCTAATAGTTCCATTTGAGTCTTTTGTAAAGTGTGTAATTCCTCTTTTAGATCTTGCAAGAATTTCCTCACCTCCTGGAGCTCATCTACTTCTTTCTCCTTTCTCTTTAGCAGTTCATTGTCTCTCTTCTCTCCCATCTCTGTTAGCTTCGACATTATGAATGCTCTAAATTCCTTATCAGACATTTCCATGATTTTCATGAACTGCCTGTGGATGAAGAAGAGTTACTCTTTTCCCTTGGAGGAGAGGTATTTTCTTGCTTTCCCATATTTCTTGTGATCTGGCGGTGATTTCTTGTCATCTGATGGATGGTGTGTTTTTTTTTTCAAATTCTTGAAGTTCAGTCTGAATGTTCAGGAGCAAGCAGACAGAGGTGATCTAGAATCTCTTTGCCGTTCTGTTGTGATTGCTGGTGCCATAGATTCAATAGATACTGAGGAATATTTTAACTCTAATAGTATTTGGATGTTTAGCTACAGTGCCCTTAGATCCATCTAGTTCGCAGTAGCCATGAGGAATCTTCTTCTGAAGGCCTGGTCTCTCCTGCCACACTAGATTTTTTGCTGGAGGCTGAATTATCAGAAGAAAATCTGCATTACTCATGTGCCCTGAAATACCTAGTTCGCAGTAGCCATGAGGAATCTTCTCAAGAAATATTAAAGGCAGTTCTTCAGGTTGTAATGAAAGGATGATGAATAGTAAATTTAAGCCTTGTAAATAAATAAAGATCTCTGGTAAAAGTAAATATGTAGATAAATACAAAAGCCAGTATTAATGTAATTTTGATTTATAATTCTACTTTATGTTTTCCACATGATTTAGAAAGACATATACATAAAAATAATTATCACTTATAAATATATGCCATTGGCATAATGTGTAAAATGAATAATATAAAGGAGGGGATGGAGCTGTATAAAAGTGGTTTTAATATGTAATACAAGTTTAATTAGTATCCATTAAAATTATAAAATATTATATATTGTTATGGTAACTAAACAAAAAACATACCTATAGAATATAAACAAAGAAAATGAGAAGCAAATCAAGCTTGTTATTAAAAAATCAACTAGACTAAAATAAGATAATAAAGAAATGAATAACCAAATGCTATAGGATATATAGAAAACAAATAGCAAATGGAAAAAACAAATATTTTCTTATCAGCAGTTACTTTAGTAAATGGATAAAATCTCCGATCGAAGGGGCAAAATTATCAGAACAAATAAAAAACGTAATCCAACTATATGCTATCTATCAGAGACTGAATTTGGATTTAAAGATACAAATAAGGTGAAAGAGAAAGATTGTAAAAAGATATTCCAAGCAATCATTAACAAAAAGAGAACTGGGGTAGGTATGCTATTTCAAGGCAAATTGGAATTTAAGCCAAAAATTATAATAAGAGCAAAGAAAGACATTACATATTGATTAAAGCATCATTTCATCAAAGATATTTAACAATTAAAAAGATATATACAGCAAACAACAAAGCCCCGATATGAAACAGACATTGCTGAAATTGAAAGAAAAAATAGTTCTACAGTGCTGGAAATGAATTAATATAACAGAGGCTCAAAATGCCACTTTCAATAATGAATAGAACATTAAGATAGAAGATGAATAAGGAAACAAAAAATTAGACCAATGTCAGCAAATTAGACCTAATAGACATATACAGAACATTCTGCCCAACAAGAGAATATGCATTTTCCTCAAGTGTATGTGGATCTTTCAACAGGAGAGACCATATTTTAGGTTATAAAAAAGTCTTAAGAAATTTGGAAACAGCAGTTGGCATAATGGCTATGTTGCTGGACTCCCATGTAGTCAACTGAGGTTCTAGTCCCTGATCTGGTGGCTTAAACTCACGCCAGGTGCATGTGTGTGCGTACCCAAGATCCCAAGAGGAGAATGGAGGAGAAGAGATTGCAGTGTGGCCATCTCCCTGTGGGGTGATTTCTCACTTTCTGTCTCGCTGTCTCTCTCTGTCTTTCTGGAAAGCACACGTGCCCTATAGCAAAAACTTTTCAAAAAAAAAAAAGTCTTAAGAAATTTATAAGACTGGATTGGGAAATGGTTTTTGTATGATTCATACAAAACAGTGGAATGAAACAGGGAATCAATAGCTGAAGAAATATAGAAAGACAAGCAAAGATTTAGAAATTAAATTTAGAAATTAAACATGTTTCTAATAATAGAACAAACAGTAAATTACAAGATAAACTGGACAATTAATTGACATGAATTAAAATGAAAGCACAATACACCAAAACTTATAAGATGCAGCAAAAACAATGCTACTATTACCAAAAAAAGAAATAAAAAGAAAAGGATAATAAGAGAATACTATGAACATTTGTATGTCAAGAAATTTTTAAATCTAGATAAAATAAACAAATTCCTAGAAATCTGCAATATACCAAAACTGAATAATGAAGACATAGAAAATCTAAATCTTAATTTTTTTTTTAAGACAGGTTTTTGCTATAGGGTGTGTGTGGTCACTGAAGAGATAGAGAGACAGAAAGTGTACCCCTGGGGAGAATGACCACCTCGCAATCCCTTCTCCTCCTGGGATTTTGGGCACTTACGCACATACACCCAGCATGAGGTTTTTTGTTTTGTTTTGTTTTGTTTTTTTGAGAAGTTTTTGCTATAGGGCACGTGCACTCGCCAGACAGAGAGAGAGAGAGACAGAGAGATAGAAAGCGAGAAATCACCCCCAGGGGGGATGGCCATGCCGCAATTCCTTCTCCTCCATTCTCCTCTTGGGATCCTGGGCACACACGCACACGTGCCCAGCGTGAGTTTAAGCCACCGGGTCCAGGACTCAAACTGTAGTTGACTGCGTGGGAGTCCAATGACATAGCCATTACGCTAACTGCTGGTCTCCACCCAGCATGAGTTTTAAGCCACTGGGTCCAGGACTCAAACAGTGGTCCATCACGTGGGAGTCCAGCAATGTAACCATTATGCCATCTGCTCATCCTTAGGCATAACTAGTAAGGAGACGGAATGAATAATCAAAAATCTCCCAACAAATAAAAGCATAGGTGATTTCTTCTAAACATTTAGAAATGAATTAACACCAGTCCTTAAGTTTCTCAAAAGTTGAAGAGGTAGGAAGACTTCCCAACTCATTTTATGATGCCATTAGCCTGGTAACAAAACTGAACAAAGACATAGGAGAAAAGAAAACTATAGTCAAACATACCTTAAGAATATTGGTATAAAATCTTGACCAGAATAGCAGCAACACAAATTTAGCAGCATATTTGAAGCATTATATACCACAACTAAGTGGGATTTAGATAAAATTAGATAAATTGGACTTTTTCATAATGTATGTCTTTTGTCTATCAGAGAAAACCTTCAAGAGGATAAAAAATAAAATAAACCAAAAGAAGGGAGAAAATATCTGCAAATCGTATGTGTTACACAGGATTAATATTCAAATATATAAAGAACTCCTAAAACTAAAAAAAAAAAAACAACAACAAATGACTCAATTTAAAAATGGGCAAAAGACTTGAACAGACATTTCTTCAAATAAATAAACAAATGACCAGTAGATGAACAAATGTTCAACACCACTACTTATTGGAGAAATATAAATTAAAACTGCAATTAGATCTTACTTTATAACATTAATATTTCTATAATGAATAAAACAAAAATTAAAAAGTGTCAGTAAAAAGGTGAAGGGTCAGTAGGTGGCATGGTGGTTAGGGCACTGGATTCCCACATGGCTGAACATGGTTTGAATCCCAGACTGCATAGCTTAAAAAAAATCACAACAAATAAGTAAATGTTAAAAAGAAAGAAAGAAAGAAAGAAAGAAAGAATGCATGCATGCAGGTGGAGATACTGGAATGCTTGTGCTATGCTGATGGAAAGATGAAATAGTACCGTTGCTATAGGAAACAGTGTACAGGTTCCTCGAAATGGTGAACATAGAATTACCATATAATTCAAGAATTCTACTCTTAGGTATATACCAAAAAGAATCAAAGCATGGATTTGAACAGAGAGTTGTACCACAATATTCATAGCTGTATTATTTATAATAGTTAAGAGATAGAAACACACCAAACGTCAAGTAACAAGTAAAGAGGTCAACAAAATGTGATACTAGGTTGTTGGGAAAGTCATGATGTATTTTTCTATGGTTTTTCTATGTAAAAATACATCATGACTTTCCTAACAACCTAATATATACTAAAATAGAATATCATATAGGCTTCAAAAGGAATATAACTCAGATATGTACTATAATATGAATGAACCTTAAAAACATGCTGTGAAATAAGTCAGACACAAATGGACAAGTATTATGATTCTGCTAATACAAAATACCTGGAATAGGCATAGAGACAAAAAGTATAACACAGGTTCGTAGAATCTGAGGGTAGTGAGAAATGAAGATTTATTTTTTAATGGGTATAGAATTTCAGTATGGGATGATGAAAAACGTCCTAGATGTTTATAGATGTATTATATGACATTCTGGATGTATGTAATACCATTGAACTATAAATTTAAAAATACTAAAATGTTAAATTCTGTTATGCATAATTTACCTCACAAAGGAAAATACTTTGATTTCTTAAATTTCCTATTATTCATATATATCCTGTAACCATCAAAGGAAACTAGAGGATGAAGTGTATACATGGTCTTGTTATATTATTATGTGTCTCAAAAAATTTTTTAAATGACTTTGCTTTTCAAAATTCTAAATTTTTAAATACACATTTATAAAGCAAACAGAAAATATAGAGCTCCAATGAAAGTTAACTTTAAAATTTTAATTTTTAATTTGCTATAGGACACATGAGCTCACCAGAGAGAGAGAGAGAGAGATAGAGAGAGAGAAGGAGAAAGTGAGAAAGCAAGTCACCAAGTTCAGGACTGAAACTGTGGTTGGTCATATGGGAGTCCAGCAGCCTAACCACCACATCACCCACTGACTCCAGAATTAATTTTTAAGAACAATTAAATCCAGAATTAGCACTACACAAGTAAATGTGTCCTATAAAAGTAAGTGTAAATTTCAAAAGGGTCATTTGAATTATATTTCAACAGTTTTAAAAGTAAAAATATTGCAAGGCTAATTCCATATTTAAGTATTTACCATAAGAAAATCATTAGGCTGGCCCCAACTATAGTGGTTAAGCAGTATGTACTGGGAGCTAATTTCCGGACAGCTGACCATGGTTCAAATTCCAGCCCCCCGATCGCTTGAAAAACATACCAGGTGTGTATGCCCAAAATCTGACAGAAAGAAGAAACAGCAGAAAAGGTTTGCAGGGTGACTATAAACCATAGAAGAGGGCTTCCTTTCTCTCTCTGCCTTTCTCTCTCTCTCTCCTCTCTGGCAAGCATATATGCCCTCTAACAATAAAAACATTATCAGAAAATTACATATAAGAACATAAATCATGGGACCAGCAGTTGGAGTAATGGTATGTCGCTGGACTCCCATGTAGTCGACCGCAGTTTGAGTCCTGGACCTGGTGCCTTAAACTCACACTGGGCGCATGTGCGTGCGTACCCAAGATCCCAAGAGGAGAATAGAGGAGAAGGGATTGCAGTATGGCCAGCCCACTGGGGGGTGATTTCTCACATTCTGTCTCTGTCTTTCTGGTGAGCACACACGCCCTATAGCAAAAAAAAACTCTCAAAAAAAAAAAAACCCAGCATATCACAACATTACATCTAGTAACAAAATCTGAAAACAAATAGTGACTGTGACACATCCTTAAAATATAGCACATAGTCAATATTTAGGTAAATATTATTACCTCACTGAAAGAGAAAAAACATGATCAAACATAATTCCAAATGAAAAAGAATAATGATGGAAGAAATACTGAATATATGTATATGTGTGTGTGTGGTGTGCATGTGTGTGTATGTGATGCATATGATAAGGTCATCTTTAGATGCTAATTATAATTATTTCACTATTAAGAAATTGTTCTGTATTTCTCACATCTTATATAGAGGATATACATTATTATATCATTATAAACAGAATGCAGAACTAGTTCCATGATGCAGTGTAAATGCACCACTCAAAGAGAAGCCAGACCTCATATGGTGACCATGGTTTGAATCCCTGGCCTGACTGATATGAAACATACTAGACTTGTGTGTGAGGGCCCAAGATCCAACCAGTTATTTGGCTGAGGGAGGGGACAGTGCCGTGACTACACACGGTGGAGGGTCCTCCTCTGTCTTACTCACACTCTCACATGTACATACACATACTCTATATGAATAAATAAAATTTTAAATAAACAGAATGCATTATTAAAACTTTCTACAATAAGTGTAGATATATATTTATATACTGGCTTAAGAGAAAATGCTGAATCCAGGTTTTCCCTAATAACTAAGTGTTTGGTTCTGACTTTTCCTATCAATTCCCAGGCAGTTGGGGATTGCTGAGAGACAATGGTTCATTTAGCTAACTTAACTTGAACCATAACTTTAGAAGGAAAGTCATAATAGATATGTTAACACGTATATACATAAAGTGTGTGTGTGTGTGTGTGTGTGTGTGTGTGTAAAGATCCTAAGAACTTAGACTTGAAAATGAAGAAATCTGTCATGTGTAATATGAAAATCAAGGAATCTGTCATAACAGATTCCAAAGCATCTCCTCTTCTGAAAGAATTCCAGTTGTTCTCCTAATGAAAACAGGTTCCATGTGTTATGGTCAGATCACTCCCAGAGAAAATTATTTGCTGAATAGTATGAGCTGCTTACACATAAGAATTTGACATTTGTTAGCCAACTATTAATATTTGCAGAACTGTTAAATTCCTAACAGGGTTTGCCTGGCTATGAACTGATATTAACACGATAGTCTAGGAATAACTTTCCCCAAAGGTCTCTTCAGCTATAGATTCAAAGAGTCAGTCTACAAAGATCTTTTCTCCTTAAAGATTCTAAAATTCTAGATCAAGTAGACAAATAGTTCCAGTACATGCTGAAAATGGCCCACCCTTACCTCAAATCCTCACTGCTGAAATGAGGACAGCAGAATAGGTCTCATATATGGATGTATGTTTAAAAATCATAGCCTTCGCCATTAGTTTGTTATAAAATAATGCCTATGCTATGAATTAATACTAGTATGTGGGATCTTCAAAAAGTCCATAGAAAAATGCATGTTATGAAAAAAATGCATGGATTTTTTTTTTAACTTAGAGCAAAATAAACCCATACATTATTTCCATTTTCCATGAACTTTTTGCAGTCCCTTGGTATTTTGCTTATGATGAGACTGGCATTTATTTTTGAAATAAGTACCTTAATTATCTCTTTATTCTGATGGGAAGGAAAAAATGTCTGGAATGCTTACCACAGAGTACATCAGTCCATAAGACACAAAAATTAACACTCAAACCATAATTACAAGGAAATATACATCAGTGTATCTAAGAGAGAGTCTTCATTTCTAGTTTGCTTTACAGTTAAGAGGCTAAGTCAAGTGTTAGCTGACAGAAAAAAATTATCAGCTGTCCAAATTGCAAACCCCTGACTTATAACAGGAGAAGTAAAGGAACTCTAACTAGAAGATGCTGATACAATTTCTAAAATCCATCACATCTCGCATGTATCATTTTTCTCAAGGACTGTTAAGTGCTATGATACAATGTATTTTTTAACAGGCTAAAATCTTTTTTAGAAACTCTGAGCTCTGGGATTGATGATAATGGACAAGTCTTCAAGGAGGATGCCAAACAAAGCTAATACACTGCTCAATCTTAACGTAAATACAGGTCAGATTCAGAGATCAGCAGTTAGCATAATGGCTATGTCACTGGACTCCCATGTAATCGACCGGGGTTCGAGGCCCAGACCCACTGGCTTAAGCTCATGCTGGGCGCGTGTATGTGTGCACTCAAGATCTCAAGAAGAGAATGGAGGAGAAGGGACTGCGGTGTGGCCATCCTCCCTGGGGGGTGATTTCTCGCTTTCTGTCTCTGTCTCTCTCTTTCTGGCGAGTGTATGTGCCCTATAGCAAAAACCTCTCCCAAAAAAAAAAAAAATACAGGTCAGGTTCAGTCAAAATCTCCACCTTCTTCTCTATACTGTAGGAAACCCATACAAAGTTCAGATATTCAGATTTTTCATAAAGGATATTTTTTATCCACTAAAATGTCCTAGCACTATGTTTATTCTATGTATATTATGAACATGTTTTCAAACACAAAACTCTCACAGTAGCCCTTTCCCCTGTATATGACCAATGAAAATGTAATGAATGGAAAGAAATAATACTTGGAAACTTTAGCAATAGGATGTGCTACCTCTCCCTCCATTTAGATTTTAGAATAGGTGGTCATGTCAGTAGCAGCTTTCCTCTCACTTTCTGTATGGCTAATGGTCTATGGCAAATAAGATAATAAATCTATTTAATTTCCTTTAAAAATGTTTCATCTTCCTACTGTATACAATCTTAGGGCAATTTTCAACCTATCAGTCATTTCAGATCTCTAGACATGTAGGCATTTATTTTTGTGTTGAATCAGTATAGAATATTTCCTTAAAAATAATGTGCTGCAACATAAAATGCAAACTTTTTTATTATTTTATTTTTTATTTTTAAGAATTTTAATAGAGGTTTTTGCTATAGGGCATGTGCGCTCACCAGACAGACAGACAGAGACAGAGAGACAGAAAGTGAGAAATCACTCCCCAGGGGGGATGACCACGCCGCAATCCCTTCTCCTCCGTTCTCCTCTTGGAATCTTGGGCACGTACGCACACGCACCCAGCGAGAGTTTTAAGCCACCGGGTCCGGGACACAAACTGTGGTCAACCACGTGGGAGTCCAGCGACATAGCCATTATGCTAACTGCTGGTCCCAAAATGCAAACTTTTAAATAAACTAAAAAAGGAAACTCAGAGGAGAAATAAAGAGAAAAATTTTTAAATCCAGAACCTAGGAAGAAAGCAAAGTAATAAAAAGAAGCCATAATACCTGACATAATGCAGAACACCATATATACATATATAAATAAGGTGAGCCTGTGTGTGTGCATGTATTCAAATAACACAAAGTTAAATTTCAAGCTACTGAAAGCTTCTAAAGCAAAAATAGCAGGATTGAGACTCCCTTAGAGAAGTTAATGCAATACCTTGCCCTGAAAAATGTCAAACTAGCAGAACCCAAATCCAGGGAAATAGGCTTTAGCTTCTCCACGCCCAAATGTGCAAGCAAATGTAAGCTGATTCCAACTGGACTTTCTAGAAACTACTCCACGATGGCCTAGAATTGTCTTTTACCATTCCCAGAACTGAGTTCATACTTTATTTCCTGGCTTACAGTGGATACCCAATTATTATCTACAGAAAGAGGAAGGAAGAAAAGGAGAAGGAAAGACATGTGCTTCTTACTAGGTGTTTCCTACCATGATGAAGTGTAGTTTTTATATAATCCAATTTTCCATTTAAATGGTAACTCTTTTTCCTATGCTTAAATGTAAAATCATGGTTCCATCCATTCTTTTTACTTTTTTTTTTTTAATTTCCAGAGAGAGCATGAGCTTGCCAGGAAGAGACAGAGGAGAAGGAAAAAACCCTCCTCAAAGGGGCATAGTCATGCCAAATCCCTTTGCACCCATTTCTCCATCCTGTCAGGATTTGGGGCATGCACACACAATGTACCCAGTATGATTTTCAAACATCTGGGACTCAAACCACAGTTGCCTATGTTGGATCCAGCTCCTTTAACTCCCTATAACATTCTTAAAGTAAAACAAAATATATAATATTCATCTTAATAAATTTATAACAACACAACACATTTACGAATGTACTATTTCCTATATATAATTAAAACATATACATATTTTAGCTTATACTGACCTAAAAGTATTTTGAGCAAGTCATCAACTTACACTAGAAAAAACAGCAGAATATGAAGGCAGATTTTATTTAATTTCACATTAACAGCAGTTTGACATAAAAGCTGAAACATACAAGACAACAAAAAGGTAAACTGCAACAATCGGAAGATCTCAACACCTCTACGAAAAGAAAGCAAGCACCAGGTAGAAACTATGGGTTCCAGCTGGACTTGGAGTAGTTTAATCATGTAATTAAGCTATCTTATTACTTTCCTAAGAAAACCAAGAAAGGAAAGACGACATGCCTTACACCTGTTGCTGAAACTTCAATTTGTACTTTCTTCCCCTGTGTCACCAGCTTATCAGTTTAATCGCCACAATTATTTGCTCTTCAGACACTGTTCGAGTTTCCTACATGGCTCGCTGTTACACAGTTCAATAGACACTGTTTCCCTTTGAATGTAAATCTCTACTGCGTATCAGGGCTTCGGTGGAGCCAGCTTTCCTCTCTAAGCTCAGGAAATTTTACAAATTAAGTAGTGTCGATAATTGGATGAGTTCCAAGTGAAAATCGAGGGAGTGGCTGATGTGCGAAGCAGTCTTTTTCTCAGAAAATCCAAACTGTATTAACACCCCAGCTTGCTGTCAATGAGCACACAATGGGCCAGGGCTGTGATTGAGATAATGTGTAAATATCCATGCAGAGCATAACAGGCAAATATTTGGGGGGATTTAGAGTTTATATTCAACTGGAAAATTTAAAAGAGGTTATGCTGATAAAAATGAACACTTGGCAGTGACAAAATCTCTAGCATTTTGAAAACTTTAAGTTATTCTCAGTATGTCAGTCCTTTGTGTCACAATCTGGTATAAAATTTTTTGCCTTCTGATTTGCAAGCTTGCCCCTGTGATATTTCCTTCTGTGCTTTTCTCTGGTGACGATTCTTAAAAACTAAGCATTCACTGATTTGTTCAATAAATATTTACTATATACATACTTTGCCAAATACTCTTAGGTACTAAAGAAAAACTGAATTTTGAGCAAGTCATCAATACAGAACTTACACTCCTTAGTACAGCAAGATAATATATATATATATAAGAAATCTTAACAAAGTTTATGAAAAATGCATATTATGAAGAAACTATGCATAGACTTCAAAAACTTTTCACATCAAAATAAACTCATTTAAGTCATATTCCCGTAACTTTTTATTTATATTTTTTTTGAGAGAGAGATTTTTGCTGTAGGGTACATGCACTCCCCAGACTGACAGAAGGCAAGAAACCACCCCCCCCCAGGGGAAGGCCACCCCACAGTCCCTTCTTCATTCTCCTCTGAGAATTGTGACCACACATGGACACACATGTGCCCTGCGTGAGTTTCAAGTCACCAAGTCCAAGAATCCAATGAAAGTCAACCACATAGCAGTCCTATGTCTTAAACACTACATGACCTGCTGGGCCCTCCAAGAGCTTTTTGAAGTCTGAGTGTGTGTGTGTGTGTGTGTGTGTGTGTGTGTGGTGACAAATACAGATACAATAATAATAAAGTAAGTGAGGTGACAAAGAGGAAATAGCCTGAGATTAGGACTATTTTTTGGAGAGGTTTTTGCCATAGGGCACATGGGCTCGCCAGACAGAGAGAGACAGAAAGTGAGAAATCAGCCCCCAGGGGGGATGGCCACACCGCAAACCCTTCTCCTCCTTTCTCCTCTCGGGATCTTGGGCATGCACTCACATGCACCCGGTGTGAGTTTTAAGCCTCCGGGATGCGAACCACAGTTGACTACATGGGACTTCAGTGACATAGCCATTACGCTAACTGTGGGTCCCGAGATTAGGACTTTTTATAGGATGGTGAGGGAAGGCATCACTGAAAAAGTGATAAATTTAAGTAGACACTACGAGGTATTAACCAGGTGGCTATCTGGGGAAATAAGATTCCCAGCTCAGAAAAGCTTTATGCTGGCATGTTTGCGGACATGAGACAGTGAGAAGGGTTCAGATTCTGTATATATTTTAAGAAAAAGATTTTCAGGTTAACTTGACTTTAGATGTAAGAAAGACGATGGGGCCGGATGGTGGCATGCGGTAAAGCACAATGCTCTCAAGGCTGGAGGAAACAGTAAATGACAGTTGGTATGGCGCAGTAGTGTACTGTATGGGTTACAGTTTTCACTCTGAGACAGGGGTCTTTGGAGAGTTTAGAGAAGAGGAATGCTACAGATAAATAGCTGATAGGGGTTTTACTTTTACAACATCACTCTGCTGCGCAAAATATTTATTACCCAACATCATGAGGAAGTCCAAGGTAAAATAACAAGACCAATCTGGAGGCTACTACCATCATCCAGGCAAGAAATGATGGTGTCTTGGACCTGGAAGGTAGCAATGGAGATGGTGAGAAGGGTTCAGATTCTGGCTCTATTTTAAGAAAAAGATTTTCAGGTTAACTTGATTATAGATATAAGAAAGAAGATGGGGCCGGATGGCCGCATGCGGTAATGCACAATGCTCTCAAGGCTGACCTACATAGAAAGGTTCCATTTCACATCTGGACACGTCCTTGAGTGTGTCTAGCATACAGGTCCCCATGGTCAGGGGCTGGCCGAAACTGGGGGTGGATCACAACATCAAGGCCCTATTGAGGGGAGGGGAGAAGGGTACCTGATTCTCTCTTTTCTCTCTGTGTCTCTCTTGCTCATGGAAGAAATAAACTTTTTTTTTTTTTAAGACATTCCTTTTTTCCTATAGGACACATGCTCTTGCCAGAGATATAGAGAGACAGAAAGTGAAATTCATCCCCAGGGGGAGGGCCACACCACAATCTCTTCTCCTCTAGTCTCCTTTTGGGATTTTGGGCATGCATTCACATGCACCTGACATGAGTTTTACGCTGCCAGGTCCAGGACTCAAACCGTGGTTGACTACGTGCAAACCCAGCTAGTCCAATAAATTTTCTTTAAAAAAAAAAAGTGTGAGAAACAGAGAAAAATAAAATGTGACTAAAGTCTAGGTCTTAAGCAGCAGAAGAGTGGAACAGCCTTTCTGGGAAATAGCAAAGAAAACAGGATAAGCAGGTTTGGAGCAAGTCAGAGAAACCAGAAAATCACTTTGGGACTTGTAAACTGAGGTGCCATTGACAAATCTAAATGGAGGTGCCCATTAGGCAACCGGATATGTGAGTCTGGAGTTCAGAGGGGCAACACAGGCCTCACGATAAATTTGGGAGTTGTCAGCCTGTGGGTGGTATTTAATGCTAAAGGAGATCTCTGAGGAAGAAAGGGCAGATGGTAGAGGAGAAGCTGGTTAGTGTCATCAAAATGACCCCCTTATTATCCTTTCTGACCAAGCACTGAAAAGTCACTGATGGTCTACGTTTCCATTCTGCATTTACAATCAGCTGCACTGAGTAGCATTACATAGAGAAACAAATAAATGAAGGCCATCTCTATTTGCCCTAAAGTCAAAGGCAGCCTCTGCTCCCTCTGAAAATGAAGGTTTCATAGAAATTTCAACAGAAAATAAAAAAGGGGAGATAATAGACTTTCTTTATTACCTGGTATATACTATGTCTGTCATGCTGAACTCTAAATATCCTGCTTTATATAGGTATATCATGTTTATTTATCAAATGGCAATTCTGAAACAGAATATCAGTAACATCACATGAAACTCATGTCAAATGAATACTTTTGTAATTTTGAAATGCATTTGTTTCAAAATAATTTTAAAAGCTAACAGCATACGGAATTTGTTTCTAATTATATGTCTATACATTTTATAGTAACGTTTCAGTAAGAAATCATTTACGTCAATGCTAAGACTCCATGAGAATGTTTTTAAAAGGACTCATAAAATATTCAAGGTCAGGAAACACCAGTGACAAGTGGGTTTCATTTGTGAGACCAAAGTACATATGAGCATGGCTCCGGTATAAAGGAAAAACATATTCTGAACTTATAAATATTAAGTTTACAAAGAAATATGTTTAAAGTTCTTTATAACTTTATATACAATATTTTATATCATATATACTATGTTAATAGACATAATTTGCTATTTATATGATTATTTTTAAGAAGAAAACAACACAGTGGTAAAGGCCACAGGTTATGAAGTTGGATTATCTGGGTTTCAATACCAGCTCAACCCTTTGATAGCTTTAATTTTCTCATTTATAAAACTGACAGGGAACCAGCAGTTAGCATAATGGCTATGTTGCTGGACTCCCACATAGTTGACTGCGGTTTGCGTCCCAGACCCGGTGGCTTAAAACTCACGCAGGGCACATGTCCATATGTGCCCAAGATCCCGAAAGGAGAATGGAGAAGAAGGGATTGCGGCGTGACCATACCCCCTGGGGGGTGATTTCTCACTTTCTGTCTCTATGTCTCTCAGTCTGTCTGGCAAAGCGCACGCACCCTATAGCGAAAACCTCTCCAAAAAAAACCTGACATAACAATCATACATTTTTCATAAGTTTTCTGGGAGCATGACAGACACATGTGCCTGGCACATGGTAAGACTCAAAAACTAGTAATTCTCTGCCATTATTGTACAATGCTGTCATTATTGTACAATACTGGATGTGTATATTCCGATGTGTTTTTCCTAATCTTCCACTACTCTTCTGTATTATTTTTTCTCTACTCTTGAATAATGTTTCTGCCTTACTGAAAAACTTCTCCCTGTCTCCTTCTCCTTCTTTACGGATCTATTCAATAAAGTTGATGCTACATGTATTCATTAGAATCGAATGAGATTTCTTAGTAGTATTTATTTTTGAAACTTTGGGGTAATATTTTACTTGCTTCTGAGAAATTGTGTATCCATTATATACTCAATATACCGAGGATTCAAAATCTGTTGACAGAACCCATATTACCTGAGTTTTTGTCTGGGCTCTGCCAATTACTAAGCTCTGGGATCTTGGGTCTCTTACTTACCCTCTCTGTGCATCTGTTCCTTCATCTACAAAATGGGAAAGTTAGTACCTACTTTTTTAAAAAGTAAAACAGTTAATATATGTAAAACATCCAAACTGACAGTAAATAATAAGTGTTTTTAAATGCTATCATTGTCATTATATTTTGAGATATGTCATTTTATATATATATGTATATAATATTTTTCCTAATATATTATATATTTATATATATTATAAATATATATATACATTTATATATATGTATGTTTGTGTGTATATATACATATCTCTTTAGAGACAGAGAGATTTTTACTAAAGGTACATGCACTTGCCAGAGAGACAGAAAGTGAGAAATCACCTCCCAGATGGGATGGTCACACCACAATCCCTTCTCTTCCATCCCCCTCCTTGGATTATGGGGTTATTAGCTATTTGAGTTATCTTTTGTAGCTGGCTTGTTCTTAAACTTTGTTCTTTTCCTAGTTTTTATCTTTTCCATTTTCCTTATGAAATTAGAGGTGTTTATTCATCACATATATATGATATATATTATATCATATATATGTATATGTGTGTATATGTGTGTGTGTATATGTATGTATATATAGAGTGATTACTTGAATTCCAAAATAACTCTTCCCAACTCTAAAAATGTACATGAAAAATAGCATTTCTTATGCAGCCATTCTTTAAGTTTCAAGAATTCACAGAGAACCTAAGGTATACTAATGTTCATAATATATATGATATTTATTCACATACTACAATGATACTGAGAAAAACATGTTAGCACCATGATACAGCCAACACAACCATTAGGTCAGATAATTATAAAAGGCAGCATTTATTGACAACTAGCCATGTGCTAAGTGTCTCATACATTCCTATTCCTTTATCTAACCTTTTTTTTTCTTTTTTTTTAGTTTTTTTGCCATAGGCACATGAGCTCGCAGGAGAGAAACAGTGAGAGGGAAAGTAAGAAATCATCCCCGGCGGGGGGGGGATCGCCATGCCAAAATTCCTTCTCCATTGGGCACATGGACACACAAACCCAGCGTGATTTTTCAAGCTGTCAGTCAAGGATTTGAACTGCAGTTGGCCATGTGCCAGTCCAATGCCTTAACTACTATGTCACCTGCTGACTCACTGTATCTAATCTTTATTAAGATTTTGCTCTCTCAGTTTATGAGGACAAAAGGAAAATTACCTAAAATTTTTAATTTATATCTAAAACATAGACCTGTCAGACAATGGCTAAGTGACTGGTGATGATAAAGCAGAAAGTTTTTTTTTTGCAACAGCTGCTCACACACAAAAAAGACACAAAGTATTTCCATTATAAATCCATTTCCAGAGTGGAAGCCAATAGGGACCTGCCAAACAAGACACTATGGAAAGAGAGAGAAAGAAATTCAGGAGTGCATTACCGAGACAAGAACACAATCTTGGATTCACGAAGAGTGAAATGGGTACAAAGACCAGGTAGATAAAAGAGTGAGTCAGCCATCAAGACAGGTAAACATTTTCTAAGATACTTACACTGTTAATTTTTACCTAGGAAGGAAATGATTCTAAGTACAATCTGGAGTTACAAGTACATATGATTTGTTGTGGAGGGCTAAATAGTTACTATTTTATTCATTGAGATATAGCAAGATAACTGATACAGGTCCAGCTGGTTCCTATTAAAAGTGGTAACAATAAACTGTGACTGAATTTGTTGTAATGTCACATCCTACAGGGCCCGAGTCTCTGCTGTTGGTTTCAAGTCTCTACGGAGCTCCAGGAGAAATGCAACCTTAGTCTCTGCTAATTACAAACTAGATCACTGCTCTGCCAAGAGGAATGAGCTACACATGCCCAGTGAGGAGCTTGGACTTCTTCTTCATTGGACTTCTTTTCTCTGATGGTTGGAATTCAAGTTACCTAGAGAAGGCCACCAGATTATAGCATAATATCACATTTTCTCAGAGGCAGAGACTTATCGTTCAATAGCGATTTTTTTTTTTTTGAGATCTTATTACTCACTAGACCTTGTGCTAAGAACTTTACATTAGGCTTGTTTAATTTTTTTTTTATTTAACTGTTCAATAGGAAATACAATATGACTCAAAATTGAGACAATACAAGAGAGTAGAGTGGAAGAACTCTCCCTCTCACACATGCCTCTAAGACTCGCTGTTCTTCCTGAGGTACTCTGTACATATGTAAGCAATATGCTAATCATTTTTATTTCTTTTTTATACAAATGGCAGCAAACTACAAATATAGTTCTGTGCTTTTTCACCAAAAATCATATTTTAGATAATTTCTTATCACTGTTTAGTTTCCTTTATCATTTTATATCTCTGTAGTATTCCACTGAGTGAACTTAACACTTGGTTTAGTCCCTACTTGACTTTTTGCCATTGTAATTTGCTATAGGGCATGTGTGCATGCCACAGAGATAGAGGGAAGGTGAGAAAACACCCCTAGAGATGATGGCCACACCATAATTATTTTTCTTCCATTCTCTTCTTGGGATTTTGGGCACACGTGGCCACACACCCAAACATATTTTTCAAGTCGCTAGTCCTAGGACTCAAACCACACAGTCAGTCATATGGGATTCAGCCACCTTAACTATCATGCCATTTACTCGCCCTTTAAACAAAAAAAAACTATAAATGTATTTATTACATTTATGGTAGTATATGAGAGAGAGAGGGAGAAAGCATTCTCCAATAGAGCATGGTCATGCTGTAACCCCTTCTCCTCCATTTCTCCATCCTGTCAGGAATTTGGAGCAGGCACTACATCTGTCTGGTGTGTTTCCAAGCAGCTGCACCAGGATTCAAACTGTGATCAGCCATGTGGGTTCATCTTCTTAACCATTAGGCTATGTGGTGTGTCTTATTTAATCCTCATAAGAAACTATGATGTAGGGATTATCACCCCTTTTACAGACAAAAAAGACTGAAAAATGAAGTTACTCGGGTTTACAGAGCTGGTAGTTGTACTTAGGCTCCTCGGAGAGCTTTGTATTGGCTCTTATCCCTATGTGCCTACCTTCCACTGTTACCAGCATGAAGGTGGGTTATAGATTCTGGAATTAAACTTGTTCACCTGAGATAACTATTGGTGGAGGTTGAGAATGGTTTTTAGATCTTAAGCTCTTCTGTGGCTTTTGTGAATGACTGGCAAAGGAAATCAGTGTATTTGGTGGAAATAAGAAGAACAAAGAACTACTTCCATTATGGCCAACATGACCGTTTCAATTAAAAGGTTTTCAAGCCTGCCTTGGAAGCTAGGTCACATGAAGATAAAGCCCAGCTTCTGAAGGACCTAGAGGGAACTGGTCACAGCTAAGACACAGGTCCTCCAAGTGATATGTTCAATTAAGGCCTAGATAGACTTGTGTCATCCTTCACTGGGTTAAATAAGAGAAGCAAGCAAAGAGATTGCAATTTTAGATGCTTGGTGCAATTTGAATTGAAAAGGAAGATAGAATTCCTTATATATAAAAAATTACTCTTTTTTGGGGGGGATGTAGGGGAATAGTTTAATGAGACTTGGTTATGATAAGGCAGGATTCTGGGAGCACTACTAGAAAATAAAGATTGAAAGAGAGTGGAATTTATTTGCTGTATATAAGAAAACAACAAATTTTAACTTCCTCTGATTAAATGGAAGTGGGATCTAAGTCTTTGGGGGTTGAGAGAAAGCAGAGTTGCCAAGCTGCACAAACTCCAGGGAACGCTAGCCCCATCATAGCCTATATGAGTTGGGGTCCCTGGAGCTGTACAGTCTATAGCCTGTGTGGCCATACAGGGAGGCTCTGGTAGGGAGAAGCTTGAACTCAGAAGAGAACAATGAGAAGGGAAAATAAAGTGAGTCCAACAGAAGTAGCCATAGCGTAGGAAGCCTGGAAACAGAAATGGATGCTAAATCTTCGTGACTCAGACACTGCCTCTTACTGAGAGAGAGTGATAGTGACTCTTAATGATTTAGTATCTCAACGATACTGAGTTTGCATTCTCTGTAATCTCCCTCCTTTAACCTCACACCATCAGGGAAGGTCTAACATACCCAACAGGAGTATGTGAATAATGCTATGGGGAGTGAAGCAGAAGAAGGCATGTTTAACTTTGGAGTTAACAACAACCAGAGAGAAGTCCAGCAGCTGGTAGAGAGGAAACCAAACAGGACTTCAGCTGGCAGCAAGGATTCAAAGTGAGAGCATGCAGGTGACGAAACACACCCTGACCCTTTCCTCTGACAAATCCTCAAATGTATAATTAAATACCTAATAGTTGAAGATTTTAATTTCATTGTTTTTTCTTAAGAGAGAAATTACCCTCAAAATACTTAGAAACCTTGGTTCATAGTTTAGAGACCCTAGATGAACAGTATTTTTCCCTCCAATAAGGGCCCTGTCAATTCCCCAGGGGAAGAATGCCAGCCATGCCCTCATCTTCCAACACTTTCATATCTGGGCTACCTCATGCCCAACAGTATTTTCCTAGAACAGATCCATGACGGTGATCTTGTTTCAGCCCAAATCCTTGTTACCTAATCTCTGTGGGTTTCAGCTGACTCGTCTGTAAAATGGGGATAATACAAAATACCTATAATGTATGGTTTTATGTAACAATAAAATGAGATTCTAAATGTGAGGTGATGAGCACAGTACTTGGCACTTCTAACGGCTTACCGAACCCTGAGAAGTACAATTGTGGAAACACCATCATAAAAGTCAAAGCCAAATGCATGAGCATGGTGCACTATTTCTATCTAAAAAGTTATATTGTACAAATACTTACTGAGGAATGATTACTTACTTGGCACAGCACTACGAGGTGTTTGGAAGGGGTGGGGAGTGGGGGAATCCAGAGTCTATAGAGTTAGAGCAAATGCAGGCAAATACACTATGTAGCAAATTAAGACTTATCAGAGGAGGGCCAGCAGTTGGCATAATGGCTGTGTTGCTGGACTCCCATGTAGTTGATTGCAGCATGGTCATCCCCCTAGGGGGTGATTTCTTGCTTTCTGTCTCTTTCTCTCTGTCTTTCTGGCAAGTGCACGTACCCTATAGCAAAAACCTCTCAAAAA
>NW_006159565.1:7457912-7487032 GCF_000334495.1 Tupaia belangeri chinensis
TTGCCCTCTCACTGTGTCTGTCTGTCTCTGTCTGTCTGTCTCTCCCCCCCACCAATAAGCATATGAACCATAAGGCAAAAACCTCTCAAAAATAAAAAAAAAAAAAAAAAAAAAAACTTGTCAGAAGGACAAGAAAGGTTCAAAATTCATGCACGGTGGTTTAGCCAAGGCAACGAAGCAGGACAGGTGGGATACTTTCACCCCAAGGTTAGGTTTAAGGCACATACTATAAACCATCCTAAAATGAGTTCACTGCTAGGCTGGAATCCGAGGCAAAGACTTTTGTCTGGAGTCAACCATGTTTCTTTCTAGTGGCAAACTTTAATTGACCTGAAATAGCCAGTGCCTGTAAAAACAAGTCCACACAGAGATTAAGACCTGATTTAACTCACAGTTCTCTCATGCCATGTTTATGGCTAATGGGCTAATACGCATACCCGAATGCTTAGTGAGATGTACTGCTTGGCTTCTGCTCAGTTCTCTCAGGCCCCTCGTTTCTCTGAATCAGGGACTGAGATAATAGAAGATGAACCTCAGCAATAATTCAGCTGTCCAGGTAGGTAAAACGCTATCACTGAAAATTTTAAGAAATGTAGAAAACTTTACTTTCAAGACTTATCTCACAGAGGAATTGTTGGAGGAGAAATATCAAATTCCCAGGAGTCTCCTTAACTAATCATAGAAAGCCCTTCATCCCAGGCCACCCCCAAAAGAGTTGGTGTATTCAACTGCAGTACTAGACTTCCATTTCATTATGTAGTATATGCATAGCCAATGTCGGAGATAAAGCGCTGAGTCAATAAAGAGGGTGATCTTTGGTTCTACTTCTGCGTTTTCCCCATGTATAAAGCTGACTAATAATTCTAAACAAATGTTGGATATTAACAACTACAAAAGATCAACAGAAACAGTTTAACAAGGACATCAATAATTACTGAGACCCAAATATTAGGTGCACACTACCAAGTGTACACATATTTTACAAGTGTATTAACTCTCATCCAACAAGCCTATAAAGAAGGCACTATTACTATCCTCGTTTATAGGTAAGAAACAGAGGCACACACACACACAAAAACTAGATAACACCGAAAGTCGCAAAGCCAGTAAATGACAGAGGTGGGATTTGAATCCACACAGTCTGGTTTTAGAGTCTGCTCTCTTCACCACTGCAGCACACGGTCAAGTAACTAGTTGGTAGTGGCACCACATGTCCAGCTTAGAATGAAACATTTCCATGTCTTGCCCTAGCCCTGAATTTAGTTAAGGTCAGACAGAAATGTAAAGGAAGAGCAAATACTATCCTACAGTTAAAAACAAAAGTAAAAAGAGTCTATGACTTGCCTAAATGGAGAAGCTCATAAAGCTTAATTATTGTGAATCATATTTTACCTAAATAAAGGCAAGCAAGTTTTAAATTGCATTTCCAGAATATAAAATCCAGCTAAGACATTGGCGGTTTCAGTAAATGTAATCACCTGATGCCTTCCCAGTGAAATCTCCAAAACATTACAAATTTCTTCATTTTGAGGGCATCCTGAACAATGATTCCCACAGGAATTTCATTTTACTGAGAATGGCTTTTTAGTCTATTAAGATGACACATTGAAACCTAATCTTCAACAATATGACAAAGTTGTTGACTGCTGGGAATCAATGTTAGCAGTCAGACCACACTGACAAGCCGTAATCAAAAACAGCTCAGCTCACGTTAAAAAAAATATATAAATAAATAAAAAGACTAAAGCTGCCTATAATGCCAGAAAACAAGATCCCATCAGCTATATGTGACACAAAGTAAAAACAGCTTCCAAGGGTATGGGATGCATAGGTGGCAGATTATACTTCTCGGATAAGTGAATCAAGATCCGCAGATGGAACCCAAAGAGAAAGCAAGGACAGATCCACATAGAGCAGGGCGAGAAAGAATTGCAATGAGAATGGTCCTGTACTTTCTTACTGTATTTTTTCACTGCCCTCCAACTTAGCATCATTAGATCCAGATTAAAGGATTGATTAAAATAAATAAATAAAGAGAAAAAAGAAAAAAAATGTGTTTAGGCCATTAAGGCTTTTAAAAACTATTTGTAAGGCTGCATCACAGTGTCTCATAACAGAATCCCTATTTGCATTCAACAACTTCATATTAGTGGCCCATTCTGGCAGGGGCTCTTTGTCAGATACTGGGAGACACAAAATTGAAAAAGGCGGGAGCCCTTCCTGCAAGGGAAAAAAAAAAGTAATTTAGGTTTAAAGTCATCAGAACTCTTCTGCTTTTGAAAGATAAATGATTAATATGTGATACAGTCCAGTATTTACTGAATGACGACTAAGATGACGATGATGGCAAGGGTGGGTTTGAGGAAATTAGTCAGTTAACAAATATTTATTGGGTTTTTGCTACAGACAAGAGGAAGGGCTAGCCAGGATGGCCACGTAAAAAAGCCAAAGACAATGTCTCCCTATCCTTCAGGAATGCAGCGTCTATTGAGCTGATAAGGGCAGGAGAGCTGATCACACAATGGTTAAGAGGGAAAAGTTGCAGGAGTTCAAAAGAAGGAGAATAAACAGTTTCAGTAGATAAAAAGTTTATGATAGTGACACAATAGTGTATTGTTCTGTTCTAAAAATCATTTACCACACTTACATCATTTTTTCTACATCCCTTATTTTCTATCCAACTCTCCATCTGGATGACCTCTAGGATACAAAATCAGAATACTTCTAAGCCTGGGCCTAAATCACTTACTTTTTTCATGTGTAAAGGGTGATATTTAAATAATTGGACTAGTCCACATTCAAGGATGAGACTTATAAAGCTTTTACTGTTATACCCAATGCAAATAAAAGTGTATTTCAGAAGAAGAATCAAGTATCTTTTATCCATTGTTGGGGCTCTTCTCTTGAGACATATCAAGAGAAAATGAGTGAAATGTTGTCAAACAGGTCTTCATGATTCTGTAAAAGCAAACATCCTCTAAGATCTTTTTCTGTTTCAACATAAATATTCTCATTTCCATTAGTCAAAATCATCTAGTTATAATCCACAGTAATGCTTCAAGATGCTGTTGTTTTGACATAAATTGTCTCATTTTTAATACATAAAATTAGCCCTAAAAATTCACATTAATGAGTCAAGTTATTTTGTATTTTGACCCTTCGTCCATAAATTGAACCATGGGTGAACTGCCTCTGTGAACTCCCTCTGTGTATTAGATTCTTTGTAGTTATTCCTATTTCTTGTGGTAAATACTTGTAGCTTATAATTAAGTCTCCACTCCAGTAAAACTATAATTGTGCATGGCGCATTATAAATAAAAGGTCTGAGACTGAGTTTAACAATAGGTACAAATATGAATTTGTAAGCAAGCACAAAAACAATCATGCAGGCTGTTCTTTAAAATCAATGAAGTCCCAAGTTTGTACCTATTTAGGTGTTCTGCAAGAATCTTGCATAAATAATCAAAACAGATTCAATTCCATTCTTACAGCAGTATTCAGCTAACCTTCTTATGAGTTCAAATGACAGAATGCCCTAAACATGACTGAACATTGCATAGAACAAAGTCCTCTAATAGCCTACTAGGCTTCACAGATTCTTAAATCCTTTTCATTCTAGAATGGAGATGCCTGTGGTTTTCTAAGCAGCCCACATTTTATTTATTTGCTTATGAGAAAGAGAGACTAGTTTTTGACAGGGTCTCGCCATGTCAGGATCTTCCAGCCTCAGCCTCCCAGACAGCCATCAAGGGCACATGCCCAGCACCCTGCCTGCCTAGGTTGGGCTGAGGACTGAACCCAGGCTTCCCATGCAGCCTCAGCCCCAGGCAGCAGCACCTTAGCTGCGTGCATTACTGACGATGACTCCCAACCCACATAGTTTGATCTAATGCACTAAAGAAAAATATCACTTCTAACATTCATTAACAAACCCTTCCATGATACTCAGACATAAAAATATTTAGTTTTGTAGCAGTCATGAAAGAGATTCTGATTCAAGTTTTTCTTCTAAATAATTACCCCTGTAGTACTGTAAAGTGACTTAAAATGCCAACTCTAGACCACTCTAGTTTTCCTTCAAATCATCTATCTTCTGCCTGAGATTATTTGTAGCTTGCATATGAAGTATTGTTAGAGAGATCTTTAAAAGTCTCGGTATGGGCCAGCCACATTGATGCAGGCACTGGAGCTCTGCTGCACAATGCTGGAGCCATACTGGAGGCCTGACATTTGGATCCCGGTCAACCTGGACATGCTGGGCATGTCTGTGATCCTGGCTGGCTGTGTTCAGTAAAATCATGGCGTCAGGAATCCCTGTCTCTTCCTATTAATAAATAAACAAACTTTAAATAGAGAAGTCTCAAGGCCAGATGATGGTACAGAAATAAAATGTGAGGCTGCGCAATGCAATCTCACTAAGGAAGGTTCCTGATTCAAGTTCAGAGACACTCCTTAGTATTTCAGGCGGGCTCTTGCCCATGATTTGGGACTGGCTGAGGCTGAGAGTGGATCACAGCGTTGAGACCCTACTGAGATCACACAAGGTTTTAGATTCATGAATTTCTGATTTTCTATATTGAAATCGCATATTATATTCATGTACACATAAAATTCCTTAACTCAAGCAATATGCTTGCTTCAAAATTTATTCTCGATACCACAATCATAACTGCACCACATTTCTTTGGTTGAGATTTGCCTAGTATATTTTTTATTCCTGTATTTTGAAATTTTCTATATAATAGTTCCCTCTTATCCAGGGGAATTATATTCCAAGATAACCAGTCAATGCGTGAAGCCATCAATAGCACCAAACCCTATTTATAGTGTGTCTCTTTCCTAAACAAATGTACCTATGACAGTTTAATGTATAAATTAGGCACAATAACTAATAATTAAAGAAAAGAATGATAACAATACATTGTAATAAGATTATGTGAAGGTGGTCTCTCTCTGAGAATATCTTATTCTATACTCATCTACTTTTGGATTATGGGGGGTTGAAAGTGAAACTATGAAAAGCAAAACCACA
Organism: Tupaia belangeri chinensis; assembly: GCF_000334495.1. NCBI lineage: Eukaryota > Metazoa > Chordata > Mammalia > Scandentia > Tupaiidae > Tupaia > Tupaia belangeri. The sequence goes on from NW_006159565.1 coordinate 7,462,945, forward strand.
GATAAGAGGGGACTGCTATATGTTTAAGTGTGTCTATCTAATAAACTTCTTTCTTTAATTAGTGAGTGTAATCCCTATGAATTGATTGTAATTACTGATATATATATATATATATATTCCTACTCATATTTTGTGATTATTCGCTGTGCTTTGCCTTCCTCATTTTCCTAACTTTCTTTTGTATTGATCAAATTTTCTTTTCTCATTTTATTTGATTTCCTTCACTGAATTGCAATTTATGTTCTATATCACTTCAATGGTTAACCTATAAATTATAACATGAATAATTAATGATACCTAAACTTATATAATTCACCTTCCTTTGAACTAATAGTAGGACATTAGCATGCTTTATCAGTAATAGTGCTCTTCAGCTATGTATTTCTGCATTATTGGTGATGTTTTTAAGTCTATATTTACTAATTCACTTACCAGCTATGTTCATTTCACAGTGAATTTATAGTTTCAATTATTATAATTTTAACGTACAGTAGTCCTGTTTGTTTTTATGTCCAAATTAACTAGTCATTCTAATTTATTTACTTCAATTTTCATTCTTCCAGTTATTTTTTACCTTAGTAAATATATATATTTTTTATTCAGTATTTGATCATTCTAATATCTATGATCTTTAGAGTCCCTTAAGTTCTTGTGTAGTTTATGAATTTTGATTATAACCCCATATTTTTTAGTTTTCTATATGGTAATCTTTGAGAACTGACTGACAGTATCTTTTTCTTAACAGAGTTGAATTTCAAGGTCAACTGAGGGGTGCTGTCTACTATAACTACTTTGAAATAAATTCTCATTTTGTAGAATTTTAGACAACCCAGTATTTGGTTCCAGGGTTAATAATCTATTAAAAGGATTTTTTTTTCTCTTCTAAATAAGCACATACTATTGCTTTGACAGGCAACAAAATACACTGGTTCTGATTGTATCTGTAGAACTAAAATATTATTTCTGATACTACAACAGTATTTCAGCCTTTACAGTTAGTAATTTGAAATTTTCAATTCCAGATTGGACATTAACTTCTGATCATTTAATGAAGAGTCTCACATTTATATCCTTTGGGCTATTAGAAATGAAACAATACCATGGCTTGATTTTTATTTAAAATAAAGCTAACCAAACAATTCTGGGAGATATGGAAAATGCTGTGCTTATAAAAAAAAATTAAGATAATGTTTAGATTAACTATTCTTTTCAAAGAGGGTATAAAGTACTTGCCTTTTTTCTTAGTTACTGGAAATCAACCACTGACATAGTAAGGCATCGTTCTCCATTTTCTACATCTTAAGAAAAATTCCAATATAAGAGAATTTCCTTTGGCCAGCTCTACCTAGTGAGTTAAGGAAGTCTGATCTCACATGGTCAACTGCAGTTTGGATCACAATCCTGGAGGCTTGAAAAACATGCCAGGCATATGTGCATGTGTCCCCAAATTCAGGATGGGAATATGGAGGAAAAACAATTGTGGCAGTAATCAACCCCATTGGGGAATGCTTTCTTTCTGGTGAGTGCATGTACCTTTGGCAATTAAAAAAATAAAAAAAGGTTATCTCAACTTAAAATAATAATAATAATAAATTTCCTTAAAATCTTCTGCCATTTTTAAACATAAAAAAATGTGAAGAGGAGATGGTATCTGTGTGAAGGAAATAAGAGTTCTAGATTTTGACCCGTGTACATACACGTAAACTACTGTGCCTTATTAAGGCTATTTAAATGTCTTTGAGTCTATACATAGCCATGCAAATTGCTGCCTCCTCTCACTGGAATATAGACTTATCCTCCTCCTCTGACATGAAAACACAGTCCCAACCTTCTGTGCATGACAAAAGGAACCATACAGTGATATAAGCAGAGAATACCTTAAGACAGTGCTTTTTTTCTCAAAGAAAAAGTATTTTGTATTCTTTTTCTGTTTATAGTCTTATTAGACAATCTTAAAGAACCAACTAAAGAAAACGGAGCATGTGTTCATTTTCGTTAGAGCCTCTCCTCAATTTAATTCAGCTATAACTGAGGCAAAACTATGAACTACCAACACATTTCTGAGATTTAACCATTGTAGGAAATACCCACAGACAAAAATGTCACACACATGTGCACACACACACACACACACAATTTTCCCTACGATGCAAACCCTCCTTTTTAATCTTATCATCATTCTCATCTTAATCTAAAATAATTCAAACTAGTACATTTTGAGCAGTTTATAAAGATCATGATGAGGTAACAATTAAGCAGGAGCAGCAAATGATTAGGATAAATATAATTCTCTTAGGTACATTTTATTCCAAAATATTTTTGTGTCATATTTTTAAAACTCATACTGAAAATCACATGGACTATGACCAGTACTTAGTCATTTAAGAAAATCATGCTAACACAAGACAGTCACTGCCCCTCAAAGTTCATAATTTTTCATTTCAGACAAGTTAAAGCCGGAATATACTGAGCACAAAACACATACAAATTCAAGTGGGCATGCACACCTGGGCATGTGCACACACACACACACACACACACACACACACACAGTCTAACTATAAGAGCTATTTGGTACAAGGAAACAAGATAATACAGACACTGTACTATGAAAATATTTTTGTACCTAAACATATGAAAGAATTGAGAGGCATAGCTGTTGTGGTGTGTGCTGCTTAGATGCTGTGTATCAGGCTAGGACTACATGGGAGGCCTGAGTTTGATTTCCAATCCAACCTAATCCATCCAGCCTGGATGCTGTGGTATGTGCCTATAATACCAGTGATGGAGAAGGCTGTGACCAGAGGATTGTGAGTTCAAGACAGGCCTGGGCAACATCGATTCCTATTTGAAAGAGTCAGATGTGCCAGCTCACACTTATGGTCCCAGCTATATGAGAGGCTGAGGCAAGAGCATCATGAAACAGCAAGACCCTGTCTTAAAAAGAAAGGAGAAAAAAAGGAAAGAAGAAGGAAAGAAAGAATGGAAAGGGAAAAAAAGAAAAGAAAGAAAGGACAAGGCAAGGGAAGGGAAGGGAAGAAAAAAAAGAATTGAGAAGGAAGGAAAGAAAAGAAGAAGAAAGGATAGGAAAAGAAAAGAAAAAAGAATTGGCAGGCCCTGCAGTGTAACAGAAGCTCTCTGCTTTGTTGGCACACTGCCTGATCAGAGAAAATAACAGCTGGTAGACGGTACTTCAGTGTGTGGATCCAAACCAGGAAGTATTGAGACACACTCTCCCATACATGATCAGTTTCAGAGTCTCCAGCAGAAGAGGAAACAAACTTGAAATAAAACAGAATCATAATCTATTAGGTCGTCAGAAAAAGCTTAACGCGTTTTTCTATGCAGAAGTGTGTCATGACTTTCCCGACAACCCAACAGATTATAATAAAGACAGATCTGAAGCATATAATGGCAGACTCAAACTTATATCTGGGGGAAAAAGATTTGTGAACCAAGGAAACCATTGTGAGATGTGTTTTCACAGAGATACACATCAATGCTGACAGGTGAGGACTTGCAGAGGAAAAGTAAATAACCTGCTGAGTATTTACTTGGAGCAAGTCAATCTATTTAAGCATACTGACTGTGGGGAATGGTTGTCAAAAAGGGTAGACCATACACAAGAATAAATAATGGAACTTACATGAATTTAAATTCTGATTAATTTAACTGAAGGACGAATAATTTTATTAGAATTCTATTTTAAAATTGTGAATATTATGTATGCAAACAACAAAACTTTAGGCAGTAAAGAAAGGCAGAAAGTGAAAAGTAAAATTATCCTCTCCCCCAGCACTATTGCTTATATAGCACATACTACAAAATTGACCAGTATTAATTTCTTAAAGAAATATTCTTCAAAATGAAGAAGAATATACTCTTCAAAAAGTTCATGGAAAATGGACATTATTTAAAAAAAAAAATATGGACTGGCAGTTGGCGTGGTGGTTAAGGGCCCTGGACTCCAACATGATGACTGTGGTTCAAGTCCTGGGCCTGGAGGCTTGCTCTCTCTCTCTCTCTCTCTCTCTCTCTTTCTCACTCTGTCCCTCTCTGGACAAATTAAAATAAATAAATCATGATACATAAAATAATTCCTAAATTTTTTAAAAAAATAAAAAATAAGTAAATAAATTTAAAATAAAAATTTTAAATGCATGAATTTCTCATTTTTTTGGGGGAATGGGCATAGCGCACATGCACTTGCCAGAGAGAGACAAAGAGAAGTCACCCTTCAGGAGGGATGGCCACACCACAGTCCCTTCTCCTTCATTCTCCTCTGATTTTGAACATACCAGCACACATGACAGCATGGTTTACAAGACACTGGGTCAGAAATGAACTGCAAAGTGGGCCATATAGGATCCGGTGTCTTAATCATCATGCCACCTACTGACTCCCAGTATTTGTAATGTTTTTGCACCAAAATAAGTTCATATTTTAATTCCATTTTTCCATGATTTTTTGAGCTACCTTTATGTGTGTGTGTGTGTGTGTGTGTGTATGTGTGTAATTATATTATACATAATCTTCTGCCTTTTGCTTTTTTCAACCGGTAAAATATTGTGATAATATCCCATATTGATGAACATAAATATATGGTATATATTTCAAATACTACCTATAATGTTATTTATGGATATTGACTCACTGCCATTTTTTTTTAAAGGTTTTTGCTATAAGGCACGTGCACTTGCCAGAAAGACAGAGAGAGACATAGAGAGAGAAAGTGAGAAATCACCCCCCAGTGGGGGATGGCCACACCACAATCCCTTCTCCTCCATTCTCCTCTCGGGATCTTGGGCACGCACGCACATGCAACTGGTGTGAGTTTAAGCCACCGGGTCCAGGACTCGAACCGCAGTTGACTACATGGGAGTTCAGTGACATAGCCATTATGCTAATTGCTGGTCCCTACTGCCATATTTTTAATAATCACAATAAATGTCTCAGAAGGTCCCTTGTGATATTGTCTACAGGTAGGCTACACTCTGGCAAAAAGGTGCAGTCCTCCCATCCCCCCACTTCACTAAAAATGTCATTATCTTTGTTTTGTACTTCCTTCACTTAAGACTTTTCTTCTCCTCCTTTTTCTTCTTCTTCTGCTTTTTTTAAATCTCTTTTTTTAATTTTGCTAGAGGAAATATGTGCTCACTGGGAAAAGAGAAAGAGTGAGAAAGTACCATCACCACCACCACCCCACGCTCTGCCCTTTAGAGCACAATCCCCTGTTCTCCATCTCTTGGGATGTTCTCCTCTTTTGGGATTTTGGGCATGCACACACACAAACCCAGTGTGTTTCTCAAGCTAGCAGGCCCGGGACTCAAATCGTGCAGTGGTTTGGGATCCAGGTACCTTAAGCACTAAGGTAGCTGCTGGCTTCACTTTAAGACTTTTTTGTGCACCCAGTCTTAGCTCCCCACCCCCATGCCACCTTAACAAACACAGACACACACACACACACATACCCCTGTTAAATACCAATTCGTCCATACAATCTTAGTTAAAAAGTTATTTCTAAAAAATATTCTCTAAGGCCAGCAGGTGGCATGGAGGTTAAGGCACTGGATCTACATGGCCGACACAGAAGTTTGAGTCCCGGGACCGGGTGGCTTTGAAAACATGCCAGGCATGTGTGCATCCATGACCAAAAATCCTAACAGGAGTATGGAGGCGAAGTGACTGCAGTGTGGCAATCCTCCTCGGGGTGGGGGGGGGTGATTTCTCACTTTCCCTTTCTCTTTTTCTCTCTCTGGGTGAGTATATATATCGTACAGTAAACTGGAAAAAAAATTTTAAGGTGTTCTCTGGATATTCCAATATCCGCCCTCCCTTTTTATTTCCATAAAACCATTGTGTATACATTTTTAAAATATTACTTATTTTTTAAGCACTGATGCATCAACCAGAATCCTGCTATTCTCACTTTATTTCTGCTGGAGTAGGCATGTGCACTTTCAAGTATCCCTACCCTGTGACAGAAGTAATACAACTAGACTATACTTATACTCAGAAATCTGCTTCATTTAGTTACCTCAATAAAATGATTAATTGATTTGAAGAACAGAAATGTTAGTTTTTTCTAAACTTAAGTAAGGGCTTAAATGAACTGGCCAATTCAGGAAAGTTATTTAGTTTCTACAGACCCACATGAATACAGCCTGTATCTTCATAACGATCATGTTCTACAACAAATTCTATGTGGTCACCACACCAAAGGACACTGAATGTCAATCTTACAAATACTAAGGATATCATTATTGTTGATTGTTACTACTCATAACTTAGTATAAATATAGTAAAAGAACTTCCACTCCTGGATAAGATAAAATGACAGGAACCAGATTTGGCTTCCAATCTTAAATATCTGAAAATGTTAGACAAAAAATATGACACAATAGTTGTTAGACATAGGAAATCAGGCACTCCATAACTGTGAGCCCCCAAAAAAGAGAAACAAATTAAATGAATCTTAGGATTGCCTCACTCTTACTGCCCAAATAGGCTTCTGTAAGGCAATGAAAGGAGGAGGAATAGAAGTGGTTCTAGGCAGTCTTCTTGAGTTGAGGAAATACATTATGGCATCCAAAAATGCAAAGTCAGCTATTGAATATAGAATATTGAAAGAAAAAAAGCCATACAAAAGAGCTACAATATCTCCAGATCATGCTCCTAAAATTTTTGGAAGTTTCAATTCCTATTAGCCTGAATTAAAAAGCCACATAATTTATGGGGCATAAGGGAGGAAACTTAATATCAGTTTCTAGGGAAACCTAGAATATAGTTTTCTCTGATACTGCCTAATAAAGCTTAAAAGTAAGACTTAAAAGGATCAAACTATTATATTTTTCAGTAACTCTAACATTAGTGGGAATACAAAAATATTCGGCACCCAACATGATAAATTTCACAATATCTTTCATCCAATCAACAATTACAATACACACAAAGACATAGTAAAAATACAAAGTGGGAGGAGAAAAATCAATCAATAGAAAGTCATAGAAGGTACAGAGAGGAGAAAAATAGTACACAAGGACATTAAAATAATCTTTATAACTATAGGTTAAGAAAGACAGAAGAGCGAGCATTAAGTAAAGATATGGAAGAGTTTTAAAAATCAAACTTCTAGAACTAAGAAATACAATATATCAGATTCAGAAACATAGTAGATGACACCAACGGCCCATTAGATAATACAGAAAAAAATAGTGAACTTAAAAATATGGCAATGGGGGCCAGCAGGTGAGGTAGTGGTTAAGGGCACTGGATTCCCACACGGCCAACCACAGTTCGAGTCCCAGACCTGGCAGCTTGCTTTCTCGCTTTCCTTTCTCTCTCTCTCACTTTGTCCCTTTTTGGTCCAATTAAAATAAATAAATAAATAAATAAATAAATAAGGTTTTAAAAAATCATTCTTTAAAAAATACACCAACATAAACTATCAAAAGAAAAAAAAAAAAGAGAAGAAGGACAACAGGTCAGTCTGTGATCTGGTGGTTATGTGAATGGGATTCCACATGGCTGATCATGTAGCTTGAGTTCAAGACCCTGAGGCTCAAAAACACATGCTGGATGCATATGCACATTTGCTGAAAATCCCTAAGGGAGGAAGAAATAGAAGAGAAGGGATTACAGTGTGACCACCTCCCCCCCATGGGGTTGTTTTCTTACTGTAACTGTTTCTCTCTCTCTTCTCTCTCTCTCTCTCTCTTTCTCTCTGGCAAGCACATGTGCCCACTGTCAACTTTTAAAAAAAGAATGAAGAAAAGTAAAAGGACAGAGCATCGGTGATGTGGTACAATTTTAAGCAAACAAATATGAATACATTAGAGTCCTCAGAAAGGCACAAAAATAAAATTTGAAAAAATAGTAAAAGAAAATTTTCATATTGTATACAAACTACTAACCCAAAGAACTTAGAAATTCAATAAATCACATGCAGAGATGATATTTATAAACTTCTATCAAAGCAAATTATAGTCAAATTACTTAAAAGTGGTGATAAAAAGAACCTTAAAGGGACCAGCATATGGCATAATGCTTACATCACTGGACTACCATGTAATTGACCACAGTGTGAGTCCTAGACCAGGCAGCTTCAAACTCACACCAGGCACATGTATGTGCATGCCCAAAGCCCTGAGAAGAGAATGGAGGAGGAGGGATTACAGTGTGGCCATCTCCTGTAGGGGGTGATTTCACACTTTCTCTCTCCCTGTCCCTCTCTGTCTCTCTGGTGAGTACATATATACTATAGCAAAAATATCTTAAAAAAAAAAAAGTAAAGAAAAAAAGAGGATTTTCATGTCTAAAAATCAGCATTATGACAAATGTTTTGTAGATGTTGTTTTGGTTTCCCAGAGGGCACATGCACTCACCAGAGAGAGAGGGAGAGAGAAAGAACACCCTCCCCTATAGGACATGGTTACACCATAATCCCTGGTCCTCTATTTCTACATTGCTTCAGGATTTTGGGTGTACATGCACATGCACACACACTTAGTATATTTTTCAAGCCTCTGGGGTTGGGATTCAAACAGTAGTCAGTCATATAGGATCTGGCTCCCTTAACTACCATGCCGCTGGGCTGACCCTTGTATAATTTTAAAATATATAGTAATTTACTAAATATATCAAGCCTGCTTGTATAATCAAATATCAAAGTTTCTGTTTGAAACATCACTAGAAAGTACAATTAGGTTGTGCATGGAATTGATGAAAGATGTTTCCTATGAATACAGAACGAAAAATAAATTTGATAGAACTGGGACTAGCAGATGGCATAATGGCTATGCCGCTGGACTCCCATGTAGTTAACTGTGGTTCAATTCTTGGACCCAGTGGCTTAAATTCAGCCAGGCGTGTGTGTGAGCATGCCCAAGATCCCAAGAGGAGAATGGAGGAGAGGTATTGCAGCATGGCCATCCCGCCTCGGGGGTGGTTTCTCACTTTATCTCTCTGTTTCTCTCTCTTTCTGGCAAGCGCATGTGCCCTATAGCAAAAACCTCTCAAAAAAAAAAAATGATAGAACTGTCATGGAGGTTTATTTTTCTATGGAGGGAAATTCTTAAGGCAAAAAAAATCTTATCAATGACTCATTTGGAAAGAGGTTTTGATTTAAAAAATAGGGACTTTGGGCCAGTCCATGGCCTGGTGGTTAAGGTGGCTGGATCCCACATGGCTGATTGCACAGTTTGAGTGATAAATCCAGTGGTTTGAAAAATGTGATGGGGGAATGCACATGTATACCTAATATCCTGAAAGGAATGGGAAATGGAGGAGAATGGATTCTATCAGGACCATGTCCAATGAAGGGTGCTTTCCTGTTGTTGTGTGTGTGTGTGTGTTTTTTTCTCTTTTTCTCTCACTTTAGTGAGTGTGCATGTCCTCTGACAAAAATTTAAAAGAAAAAGGAAAAAAAAAAAAACTATAGACTTCAATCAGATTTTAATACAGATATTTCCATCTATCTTTTTTCATAACCAATTTTACAACCAAAAGTTTTCATAATCTTAGTTCCAAAAATAAATGTTTCTGAAAAAGATTTATAATCATACTTTAGTTTACACATAGAAGTAATATTTTGTACAGATTTTATTTACTTAACCTCACTGTAATTCTGCAAAACAATAGCATTCATAGACAATAAAAACTTTTCTTCTTTGCCTTCCTCATCATGAAACAGCTACTAAATGCCAACTATGCAGACAATGACTTCTCAAAGTCATCACTAAAGAATTGATATTTTAATAAATATTACTCATATGCAGAGTTCACCTGTTTCACAGTGTATTATACATGAAGAGAGAAAAGTAAATTTAGAATTAGCTTGAATAGCTCATTCTTCATAATTGCATGTCATTTTTCACTTGGGAGATATTTCTTAAATATTTATTCACTTATTTCAATGTGGAGTAGAGTTAATTTAAGAAAATAAGTCATCATCGTCATAATTACCAATAATACAAATACAAATAAGTCACAAACCTTGACCTTCTCTGGAAACCATATAATAGCTCTGTGCCTCTTCACACATTTCCCCCTATTTCCTTCTGTAAATTCAACCTATGACGTCCAGTTCTAAAACCTGAAGTAATTGTTCCACAAGTGAGAAAACTCCCAATGACATTTAATTTATACCATTCCTAAAAAATGATTAAGTCACTTGCATGGGGTAAAAAAGTACAATTATAATGTTTTACTCTATATGCATTTTTTTTCTATTTTTCTTAAGAATTATTTATTTAACTTTATTTATTTATTTATTTATTTTATTTTGACCAGAGAAGGACAGACTGAGAGCGAGAGAGGGAGTGAGAAAGCAAGTCGGCAGGTCCAGACTTGAACTGTGGTCGCCATATGGGAGTCCAGTGCCCTTAACCACCATGCTACCTGCCAGTCCCCATTCTTTTCCATTTTTAATTCACCTTTGCTACCAAATAATTTAAAAGTACTTAAAATCCCAAATGACTGAAAATTGTTTACATTCAATTCAGACATACAAAAAAAGAAAGTGTAAGGAAATTAAAAACTGGACCAAAGGAACAAAGAACAGAGTGATATCACAGATGATGACAGGCTAGGAGGGTCTGGGAACCGATCCTTCCAGGGAAACCTCTATTGAGTCAACAGTAATGGACAGAATAAACTATTGTGAAACTTCGAACTCTAGTGGAACATTTGCAGCATTAGGGGAAATGTTGAATAAAAAAGGGGCTTGAGAAATTTTGGTGAATTTTGTTGTTTCATGTTGCCGCTGCCATCCTTCTACCCACCCCAAAGCCAGCAGCTGTGGGGAAGGTAGACAGTGCTCTTGGTGTGGCTTGCTGATGACAGGGTGGGCAATAAGACCATTATTCTACAAAAATTGGGGTTTTATATTTTGATATTTTTGACTGTTCACTGAGAAACTGGCATAGAAGTTGGCCATTGTTTCAACCTTATTGGGCTAATGCAACTTCCTAGAAAATGTCTGTTGAAGGAATTTAAAGAAATAGCATATTTTGGAACCAGCAGTTGGCGTAATGGCTATGTCACTGGACTCCCATGTAGTCGACCGCGGTTCACGCGTCCCGGACCCGGTGGCTTAAAACTCACGCTGGGCGCGTGTGCGTGCGTGCTCAAGATCCCAAGAGGAGAATGGAGGAGAAGGGATTGTGGTGTGACCATCCCCTCTGGGGGGTGATTTCTCACTTTCTGTCTCTCTGTCTCTCTGTCTGTCTGGCGAGCGTAGGCACCCTATAATGAAAACCTCTCCAAAAAAAAAAAAAAGAAATAGCATATTTTTAAATTATCTTATTGGGATCAAGGTATTCAAGGAAATTTCTGTAAGATCCCTGGCTGATCAAGGATAATAGAACAGAGACTACAGTCATCACATATGATAAGGAAGATAGTTTTTTTTTTTAATTAGAAAAGAAATTACTTGACAATTATATGACTACAGCCTTCATCAAGTAACAACAACAATGCCTGGAGGGGGGTAAGAATATGATTTTCACACAATACAGTATTAAATATGTCCAGTTTTCAACATGAAAATATTTTAAAGCATACCGAGAAATACGAAAGTATGGCCCATTCTTACTTTTTTTGTTTTTTTTTAAGTTTTTGCACTGGCCAGAGAGAGAGACAGAGACAGAGACAGAGACAGAGAAGGAAGGTAAGAAATCACCCTTCTGGAGGGGATGGCCATACTACAATCCCTTCGCCTCCACTCTCCTCTCAGGATTTGGGACACACAGGCACATGTGCCCAGCATGATTTTCAACACGCTAGATTGAGATCGTAAACCACGTGTGACCATGCAGGAGTCTAGTACCTCCCGCTGGTCTCCATTCATACTTTTTTAACAGGAAAAAAAGAGAAACTAATCCTGAAGAAACCCATCTTTGTACTTACTATACAAAGACTTTAAATTAACTGTCTTGGGGATTGGTGGCACAATAGTACAACATGATATTCTGTGAGGTTGACCCATGTGGGAAAGTTCCAGTTTAGGTCCCCAGACCTTTCACTGCACCGAATACGCATGTACCCCTGTTCTGGAGCTGGCTTTGGTTGCAGGTGGACTGCAGCATCAAGACCCTGTTGAGGCTACTGTCTCTCTTTGTCTTAGAAAAAAAAAAAAGAAAGAAAGTTCTTTTAAAAATTTAAATAAAGTAATCTTTAAAAAATTAACTCTCTAGGTAAAATAGCTAGAAGAAATAATGGACAAAGAATAAAAGGAAATCCGGAGAGAATGATATATGAATAAGTAGAGAACATCAATACAATGACAGGAATTATAAAAAGGATCAAAATAGATATTACGAACTGAAAACTGAAAAGTGTAACAATTGAAATGAGAAGTTTCTTTGCAGGGCTCAATGTAGATTTTTAGCATGTAGAAGAAAGAATCAGTAAACTTGAGGATAGGGTAATTAAACTTACCCAATCTGAGGAACAGAAAGAATAAAGAGAGAAAAAGAGAGTCTAAGGGACACCATCAAGTATCTTACATATATATTGTAAAAGTCCTTGCAGGAAAATAGAGAAAGAGACAGATAAAGTATTTGAACAAATTCCATGTTTGCAAATTTGTCTGCTTGTTAAAATTTAATTGTAACCCCAAATTAATAACCATTATATAGATACCTACACATACACACACACATCAGAGAGAGAGAGAATTCCCCAATGGAAGTCGGTCATTTTCCCTCAGTTCTGCATCCTGCCATGATGCTGGATGTGCCCACAAATATCTGAAGTGTTTTTCAAGCCACTGGCGATAAGACTCAAACCCATTTGCAGTCCATTTAATGAGGTTTTTAATATAGGTCGTTGGGAAAGTCCTGATGCATTTTTGCATAGAAAAATACATCATGACTAATATTTCTGTGCTTTTGTACTGATTTTGCTGTTTGAAATTGGCTTCCAAGCATAATGCTGAAGTGCTTTATAATGTTTCTAAGGGCAAGAAATATTTGATAACGTCTTTTGGATAAAACGCATACGTGTTTCAGATGGTGTGGTAAGCTTTGTTGAGGCATGTTATGAGTTCAATGTTGGTGAATCAATATAGTACGTTCAGAAAAAGGAAGAGGAATTTGCTTATCTGTATGTGATTTTATCTCAAAAAGTGCTAAAGAAACACTAAGTGTAATGATGAACTACAGAAAACTGAATAAGCAGCTAAATTTCCAGATGCGTGAGATGATGATTGATAACAAAAATCATAATGGAGAGCTTTGCTAGTAAGTCTGAAAGCAGAGAAATTTCTAGTCATCTTACCTTTGCTCAGAAAAAATGGTTAAACCCTGTTGGTTAATTACAGAGAAATACTATATATACAATTATTTACAAGGAATAAATATTAAATAAGATGTTTTTAAAGAGAAGCACACATAAAACAGGGTTAAGTACTGATTGAGTCATCAAAATGCAGTGGTCATAGGCTTTCAGGAACCAAATCATTTATTTCCTATAGGACCAATGGCTCAGTATTTGCTAATTCAGTGTTCATGGTGACTTTATAGAACATAAGTACTGTGAATAAGGAGATTCAACTTTAAACTACTATTTCAAACAGTAATTTAAACCTCCCAACAAAGATAACCTAAGAGCAAATGACTTCAGTGGTGAATTCTACATTTAAAGAAGAATGTATGTTAATTTTTTTCAAAATCTTTGAGAAAATAAAAGAGGAGGGAATACTTCATAACATTCTATCAGACCAGATCTACTTTAAATCCAAAAAGTTAATTATTATGTGACCCAGCAATTCTAGCCTATACATACACTCAAGAGAAGTGAAAGCCTATGTCCGCAGAGAAATTAATACACAAATATTTACATAAAAGCTGAACTGTGGGAACAATCCGAATGTCCATAAACAAATGAAATAATTAAAAAATTGTGATCTTATTTGTACACATGTACACAATGAAATAAAATTCAGTCGTAAAGAAGAATGAAGCACTCATACCTGCTCAACTTGAAGGAACATCAGAAACATTATGCTAAGTACAAGACCAGACACAAAAGGTCAAATATATTGCTCACATGTACGAAACATCCAGAGTGGGTAAATCTACAGAAACATAAAGCAAATTCCTGGTTGGCTTGGGATGGACAGAGAAGAAAGTGGAAATACTAAAAAGGGTATGAGGTATCTTTCTGGGATGTCAAAAACATTTTCAAACTAGAGGAAGTGGTTGTATAATATAATGCATTAAATGCCAATGCATTGTACACTTTAAAATGGTTAGTTGTAATGTTATGCAAATTTCACCTTAACGATTAAAAGAAGGAGAGAAAAATTACAAAAAATTCAATACATGGCTTCTTGAGAAGGGAGTATACCATTACAACCTACCCAAAATAACAAGTTGTTCTGTCTCCTGCTTCTCTGATCTGACAATTTCAGCACATTTCCAACCGTCTATTTTAATTCCCAAGGAAACTGCCAATCTCATCGAAATACTGTTGACAAGCTACCAAATAAACTAAAACTTCCTCAAAGTATATTATTATGTTAATACCTTAGTTTTGCCCCTCTTGTCACAAATTATCTGCATGTCCTACTGACTTCTGAATCTAGGGGATGAGAATGAATGTTTCAGTGGTATCTCATTTATGTATGGGCTGCTTTTTTCTGACAACTTAGGTTATCCAGAACTCTGCTGTCAAACCAAAAGGAACCTCCTGTATGGTGCTTACATTTACTTACAATAGATCCCATATGCTGGCTCGCAATCATAAAGCATTAGTCAGGGCCTCCCTTATTCACAGAATATTTACTCTTGCTAAAGTGATAGTCCTCTGAGCCGCAATGTTTAATTCCCAATGTGATGCTGGTTTGGAGCAGCTAATTAAAAAAAAGATAGGAAATGCTACAGGATAGCATAAAGACCACTGTAGTTTTCTATCAACAGTAGTGGCTGACCAATTCTAAAAAGCAGATGTAAGAAATCAGACAGCTTAACAATCTAGAACTATCTGACTGACAAGCAAACGACCTTTGTAAAATAATCAGTTATGTAACAAGTGATCTTCATGTTATTCCAAAGACATCATGAAATGATTAACCTTTGTTCATTGTTGTATGTTAAACAGAAAAGTGTGAAATATACTTTTGTAAAACTTCCATCCAATATAATTAAAATCAAAAGTATCTGAATTTAAGAGAAAGAACAACTATTTTCTGGGCCCAGTAGGTGGTGTGGTGGTTAAGGCCGTTGGACTTCTACATGGCAGCATGCAGTTCAAGTCCTAGACCTGGTGGCTTGCTTTCTCACTTTTCTTTCTCTCTCTCTTTCTGTCTCTCACTGTCCTACTCTGGTCAAATTAAATAAATAAATAAATAAAGTTAAATAAAATAATTCTTTAAAAAAAAGAGAGAAAGAACAACTATTTTCGAAACAATTACCTTCTTGTCCCTGCACCTTCTTTGTTACTTGGCAAACATTTGACCAATTCTTTCTTGTTTTCCTCTACAGAATAGGTAAAATAATATCCACTTCACAGAAAGTTCTACTTTACAGAGTAGTTCACAAACTTAGAGAATTCATACCTCCCAAAAAAAGTGCTAGAGGGCAATGAAAAAGTTTTCAGGGAGGGGCCAGCAGGTGGCATGGTGGTTAAAGGCGCTAGACTCCCACATGGTTCACCATGGTTCAACTCCTGGATCTTGTAGGTTGCTCTCTCTCTCTCTCTCCCTCCCTCCCTCTCTTCCTCTCTGGTCAAATTAAAATAAGTAAAAAGTAAATAAAGTTAAATAAAATAGTTATTTTTTTAAAAAAACTTTCAGGGAAAGATTAAGGTGAATGAGGAAGACATTTTTAAAAAAAGAAAAAAAGACAAAGCTAAAAATTCTCTAGCAAAATCGCCATGATTTTTCGTGACTTGTCTTCTAAAGTCACTGTTGGCAAAAGAATCCAGGAAAAAATACATTTGAAACAGTTTGATGATCAGTTGTTATAATCATCCCCAGCAGAGTTCACCTGCTATCAAATCGATTTCCCTAAAGTATAATATTGATCATACTATTTATGTTTCCCTGATTTCTATCCTCAACCCTACTTTTACTCCAGACTTTCTTGGTGATTTCATCCCGAATCATAAACTCATGCCATGTCTCTCTAATCTTGGACCCTCTCATGCATTTAAAACAAAGATTAGAAAAGCCATCAGAGAAGAGAAAGAAGAATCTAGAGAGTGTGAGGGGACAGTATGGCAGAATTCAATGGAGATAAAACTATCATCTCCACAACAGAATTTTAAGAACTTATAAATTGTACAGATTCCTTTCATAGCTTTGTATGTATATGTATGTACACCATAACTCTCCATAAAGTCAGACAGTTGACAGTTTCCATCATTAAGCTACCACTTTCTACGAATACACTTTTGGGTAAGTATCTCCATGTCTTTATGTCCTCAGTTAGTAAATGGAGATTAGAAAAAAATCCACCCCAGGATTATGGTGAAAACTAAATAATACATGGCATTGAATGCATTTAGCAAAGGGCCTGGCACATACTAGTCAAAGCTGTATACAACCAGCCATCAATAACTTTGCAAGACAGTGTAAGTAAATAGTGTGTCATTTTTAATGTTAGTAATATGCAGTTAATACAATCACTAGTGGAAGATCTACACATTTTTACAGATTTGCTATATGCAGGGAATGTGTCTGTCTTTTTAAATCATTTGAAATCTGTAATGGACAGAATTTCAAACTGACTTCTGAAAAAGAGGTTACCATGATTTAGCATTTCAATATGCTATTTTACCAAACAAACATCATTTTAAAACAGAGCAAATATGACCCAGGTAAGAGGTCAACACAGAAAACAAACATGTGCACTTGAAAAATCGGCTTCTGCACATAAGAGGCCACCCCCTGCCCTTGATTGTTTTGGAAGTCCATTAAAAATCAGTAAAGGAAACAGATACTAAAACTTTAAAGTCTTTTTATGTTTACTTTCTTCAAATAAAAAAAAGCTATCTTTGATATATATCCTTTAAAAGGTTACATTACTAAAGATTAAACTGGTCCATTAAAGGAACAGGATAGCCCAATGTTGATATTTATTTCAAAATTATGAAATGATGGAAGTAATTTTTGTGGCCCATTTTAAACTATGAATCACAACAGAGTTAATGGAACTTAATGTAAACAGCATTGAAATAATAAAACTGTAATATGATAAAGGTGTAATCATCCACATTTCAGTAAAAATGTACCTAAAATGATAGATGTATCATTTTACTCCTAAAGCTTTATTTAAATGACTACTCTATCTACATTTCTACTAAAAAAAAAAAAATCATTTTACAACACTTTACTTTGCCAGAAAGAACTTTTTTTCTCCACCGATTACTGAGATGAGATGTCATACTGTTAGCTGAGAGCATTTACAATGAAAAGTTTTCATTGTAACTTGTCACCAATTTGACGGCTTCTATAAATCCCTCGGTATGAGTTTTAACAATCCCTGATTTCTTTTTGGCACCTTTGAACAGAGCACGGGTGGGATTACATAAAGCTCCCTTTTGTGTTTGAAGCTTCCTTCCTCTTACCTGCATTCCTAATTTATAATTTCTGTGAAAATAGGTTTTCTGGCTAGGAAAGAATTCCTAAGAATTTCAAAAAAGAACTCCAGGTAACTATGAAGTTTATCACGTGGAAACTCTGCAGTTGGAATGAGATGTTATTTAAATTCATTTAACAAAAATTACCACAGTTGTGACAAGAGCTACGATAAATCCAGTTGTCTACAAATTACTAGTACGTAAAATAAACATTACACAGTGGACTTGTAACTTCTTGAGTGTAAAATCTTTCAGACTGTACTCCATGCATTTGCCTTGTTTTGTGCAGATTACGACCACAAGCTCAGACTCCATTTACACTCGACAGATGGTCACATCGCTCATGACATTTCCTGTTTAGCTCCATATTTAAAAATCAACTGCAGTGGAATGTAGACTGGCACTAGACTTCTCTTCAATAAATATCCACACCAGGGGACATCAAAAACCTTTCTTCTTTCTCATGGAAACAAAACATTTGTGTTTATATTAACACAACGTTAGTTCATTTCCTTTTCTGGTGCCAATTATAAAATGTTAAAAGCCTGGATTTTCCAGTTTTCTCAGAAACAACCCTTTTTTAAAAAAACTTGATCGAGTGAAAGAAAGCTCCAAATTAATCATTTCGAATGATGCCAATATTTTTACTGCCTAATAATTTTTAAAAAATCACTTCTCAATATCTTGCATCTCTAGTTTAATGACCTCGACTTAAAAGTCTCAGATTTTTATGAATCTGCATACTAAAAGTATCAACTTGACTGTACTCATCAGATAGGTAATGTGAGAAATATAATGAACTTAATTTACTCAACTAAAGCACTTTAGTATTTTAAGCCCTCTCTTAATTCAAGAATAGGTTTCCAAGAAACAGAAGTAAGCCATTTAGTACTTAGTACATTAAGCATTTAAATGAACAAATCTTAAGAAGTGAATAGTTAATATGAACAAAGTTGAAAATTACAAGAAATTTGCACTTATATTTCCAAAAACTAGTGCTACATTAAGTAATAAAATTATGGTAGGAGATTTAGTGGAAATAGTACACAAATTATTCTATTTATTACATAAAGACAAAATAAATAAAGAATTTGAAAACAATTTTTAATTGCTACTATAAAAGTTAACTTAATGAAAAGGTTCTTATTTATGAAATAACGTTTTTTATTCAGGTAAAGTCTCACTATGTCACCGTTCTCCTGCCTCAGTCTCCTGCGTAGCTGAGACTAGAGGCAGGAGCCACCATGCTGGGCTTTTAGAGCAGAACAAAAATAAAACCAGGCCTATCACATGGCCTCAGTCATGTGATGACCCATGGCTGGGTCTTTATATCTTTAAGACAGTCAGGTTTTTTGTTTGTTTGTTTGTTTGTTTGTTTTTAAGAATTCGCTTATTTATCATTATTTATTTATTTTAATTTGACCAGAGAAGGAGAGAGAGAGAGACAGAGAGAAAAAGTGAGAAAGCAAGCCACCAGGTCCAGGACTCAAAACCTAGTCAACCATGTGAGAGTGCAATGCCTTAACCACCAAGCCACCTGCTGGCCCCTAAAACTGTCTGACTAAAGGTTCTAGCTCTTCAGCCAATACATAAGATTTCTGAAGTGTTTACGAAAAAACAGTTATCACAATTTCTCTAACCAATATTAATTTCCTAATTATAGGTTATAATATTTGATGAACCACTGAATTTAAATGAACGGTGACAATAAATTTTAAAAAACTGACTTTCACTGCCAGTCTCATCATTTAAGGACTTTATAAATACAAAGCTATCTATTTGGAATAAATGATTAGCATGATCAGCCTTCTAATTTTATAAATGGCCTATCTCTAAAGTTGAGTCCAAGTGGGTAGAACAATTTAATAGCAGAGACAGAAGTCAAAGTCCAAACATTGGGACCAGCAGTTAGCATAATGGCTATGTCACTGGACTCCCACGTAGTCAACCGTGGTTCAAGTCCCGGACCCATTGGCTTAAACTCACGCTGGGCATGTGTGTGTGCGTGCCCAAGATCCTGAGAGGAGAAGGGAGGAAAAGGGATTGCAGCATGGCCATCCCCCCTGAGGGGGTGATTTCTCACTTTCTGTCTCTCTGTCTCTCTCTGTCTGTCTGGCAAGAGCACTCGCCCTATAGCAAAAACCCCTCCCAAAAAAGAAAAAAAAAATCCAAACATTCACAAAATTTACATAATCATTTTACTCAGAAGTTCGGCATGCACAAAGAACAAAAGATACAGGTTTTGCTGGTTTACCATTTTCTTTTTATTGTGTTGCTGTTGAGGTTACAAAAAGAGTTGAGATGATTTCCCGTTCTAGAAGATCCAGTCTGGGGTAGCAGACACGTAACCAGATTGCTGCCCTACAGTATGGAGTACAGGCAACATGGACTTCTGTGGTGGTCCCTTCATTGGTACTTAAACTGTTCTTTAATTAAGAAGGCACGAATGCATTCTTAATCCCATATTTAGAGAAAATTTTGTGGCCTTTCTCCAATTCTTCGTATGTAAATGAAACTTCTTGAGAGGTCCATCAAATTTCTGTTTGTAACGTAGGGTAGTGTTTCTGAGAATCTGTTCTGAGTAGACTTCGAGGTCATTTTAGGTAGCCAATATAAATACAGTTTTAATTTTAGTAGTTACGTATTTACTTGAAAATAATTCTTCTCATGTGATGCTAATATAAGTTTTTCTTTGAAAATTTAATTTTTAAAAGCAAGATAACAAAAATAGCACAAAATTAATACTATAACATAGGATACATTAATTGTAGATATAATTAATAGTGACATAAGACTATACAATCATAGCACAAATTCTAAAAATGATTTAAGAATGACAAGTTCTGGAAATCCTTAGGCTGCCTCCTGGAAAACATGAATTCTTGACAAATTTGTTGGTCACATATAGTACATGGGTCAAAACAAAGCATTATCCTTTTTTTTTTTTAATCAAAGTTTAATTTTGAAAATGGATGACCATTTTTTAGAGGTAAGACTGGGTAAAGTCTCTTCACAATCTAAATGCTGTATGGCTATTTAATGTATGAATGATAATTTTAAAAATTAATAAAAAATATGGAAAAAGAAAAAAAAAAAGACCTCAAAACCTATTTTAGTTCATGGAAGTATATGGCTAAGACAAGTCTTTCTCTGGCTCTCTTTCTCTGTCATTGAATTTGATGCCAGTCAAGGCAGAAATTACTATCACTGGGTGAAGGAAGGAGGGCTGAATGTAAAAAGTTTTCTTATTATGGAAAAAAAGGTTAGTGTTGAGTTTTGGTATAAACATAATAGAGTCAGAGAGTCCATTCTTAAGGGATGAGCATACACATCCTCATACAATACATATACATAGAAGCACCACCCACACTACATTATTTCTTACTACCACTACCATCTTCTTTTTTATAATGTGCATTGTTCACTATAAGTAATAAAAATGTTAGCAAAAAAAAAACTCTGCCAATATACTTGTCTTCACTTCACAAGACTTTCTGCCAAAAACTATTCCTTCAAAACAATTTTTAAAAGACCATGCTAAACATCAATCTTCTTAAGAACTACTCCAACAAAGGACCTATCATAAATTCATAGAGAATATTTTTTCTTTATATATCTAAAAAGTAAAAATCTAGGTCAATAATCACTTACTTGACACCCTTAAGCAAAACATCTTTAAAGATTCAGAATCATTTCAGCTTTACAAAGGAAATACAGCTATGTATCATATATAATATAAAATCCCCTGCGAGATATGAAATAGCACACTTCCTAATCAAATATATGAATAGTTTTGCTGTGAAAGATATAAATATTCATACTAGGTAAGGGTTTTTTTGTTTTGTTTTGTTTTTAAGATTAAATGGCTCATAGCAGTCTATAGAATCTCTGATTCAAAAAAGGTATTGGTCTGATCAGGTTTTGATTTGGGATTATAGAATTGTGGATAAGAGTATAAACTTGTACAAGTACAGTTATAAGTCAAAAGCTGAACTAGTTTGCAAGAATTGTTTTAGGTTACTATGAAAGACAT
Source organism: Tupaia belangeri chinensis (assembly GCF_000334495.1). Lineage (NCBI taxonomy): Eukaryota > Metazoa > Chordata > Mammalia > Scandentia > Tupaiidae > Tupaia > Tupaia belangeri. The sequence continues at coordinate 7,484,561 of NW_006159565.1, forward strand.
GATATAATCTTTTAAAAAATTATTAAAAGGTAGGCCTAGACAAACACTAAATGCCAATAGTACAAAAGTATGACTTAACAGACTTGCAAAGAACTCTGAATAGCTAAAACAATTTTGAAAAAGAACAGAGATGGAGGAATCATACTTCTTAATTTCAAACTTACTACAAAGATGCAATAATCAAAACAGTGAGGTAAGAGCATAGAGAAAGACATACAGACAATGAAATAGAATTGAAAGTCCATAAATAAATTCATATATCTATGGTGAGTTGTATTTTGGCAAGGGTATCAACACCATTCAATAGAGAAAGAATTGTCTTGTCCATAAGTAGTACTGAGAAACTGTATTACCACATGCAAAAGGATTAAGTTTTCCCACCTAACACTATACACAAACATTAACTCAAAATAGATTAACAGCATAAATATAAGAGCTTAAACTATAAAACTCTCAGGAAAAAACATATAATCCTGACCTCACATTTGACAACAGTCTTAGATATGACACCAAACGCTCAATGAATGAAAGGAAGAGTAGATAAATTGGACGTCATGAAATTTAAAAACTTTTGTGCTTGACTGGATCAATTTACAGTATATTCATGAAGGGAAAAATTCATTTGGTATGCTGCAATGATACTCAGTGATTGAATTAAAATAAAATACCTTTTGTGCATTAAAAAATGCTGTCAAGAGAATGAAAATACATACATGTGAGAAAAATATTTGCAAATCATACATCAGATAAGTGTCAACTAAATAAAACTATGCCCAATCAAAAACTGAGCAAACAACTTGAATATACTTTTCTCCAAAGAAGGTATAGAAATAGCCAATAAGCCCATGAAAAAGTGCTTAATGTTAAAAGTTATTAGGCAAATACCCACTAAAACCCAATGAGAGGGGCTGGCAGGTGGCATGTTGGTTAAGGCACTGGACTTCCACATGGCTGACAATGGTTTGAGTCCTAGACCTGGTGGCTTGTTTTCTCACTTTCCCCCTCACTCTCATCAAATTTAAATAAATATGTGGAGGAAGAAGTGAACTGAGGTACTCAGTGAGCTCTTCACAGCAAAGTAATTTCGGGATATAAATTATAAAGAATATATAATAAAAACAAGTTATTTATTTAGAGAGATTTTTGCTATAGGGCATGTGTGCTCACTGAAGAGAGAGAGAAACAGAAAGTGAGAAATCACCTCCACCAGGGACTATGGCCATTCTGCAATCCCTTCTCCGACCTTCTCTTGGGATCTTAGGCACACACGCACACACACACGTCCAACCTGAGTTTTAAGTCATCGGGTCTGGGACTCGAACCATGGTCAACTATGTATGTATGAGTCCAGTGACACAACCATTACACCATCTACTGATCCCAAAATATAATTTTTTAAAAATTTAAATAAATAAGATGAACTACTTAAACAGAAAATAAGATACTACTTCACATCAACCAGGCTGGACAAGATGACGTACAAAAGACAAATGCTGACGAAGATATTAAGTAATTAAAATCTTCCTACACTGGTAAAATGTAAATGGTACAACCACTACGGAAAATAGTTTGGCAATTCCTTAAAAAGCTAACCATAGGGGGCCCTTCCCCACTGGGGAAAGGACTGGATGATTTTCCTTCTCACTTTAGGACAGCATGAGTGGTCTTCGGGGCAGTGTCTTCTGATCACAGTGATAGAAGAGAAGCAGCAGAAGGAAAGTTGTCCGTTACACTGGGAAGAAGCCTTGAGCTTGAATGTCACCTCTTTTACTAGCCAGTACCCCAGACTTCACCAGTCACAGCACTGACTGCGCTTTATGTGCCTTCCTGTTTCTCTCTCCTACCAGACTACGTTCTACGAGGATAATTTTTTTCTTCTTCTTCTGATTCCTCAAGCATTACAGAGAAAGTAATGCGTAAGGAGTTTAAAAGCAAAGAGTTAAGTTCCAAGAAGAAGATTCCTCATAGCTCCTGCGAACTAGTTATTTCTGGGGACAGGAGAAATGAAGATTTTCTACTGATAATTCAGCCTCCAGCAAACAAGCTACCATGCTGGAACTTCAAGAATTAGAAAGAGGGACCAGCAGTTAACGTAATGGCTATGTCACTGGACTTCCATGTAGTCAACCATGGTTCACATCCCAGACCCTGTGGCTTAAAACTCACACCAGGCACGTGTGCGTGTGTGCCCAAGATCCCGAGAGGATAATGGAGGAGAAGGGATTGTGGCATGGCCATCCTCCCTGGGGGGTGATTTCTCGCATTCTGTCTCTCTGTCTCTCTGTCTCTCTCTGTCTGTCTGGTGAACGCACGTGCCCTATAGCAAAAACCTCTCTCTCTTTCTTTTTTTAATTTTACTTAACTTTATTTACTTGTTTATTTTTAATTTGACCAGAGACAGACAGAAAGAGAGAGGGAGGGTGAGAAAGCAAACCACCAGGTCCAGGACTCGAACCATGACCGGCACTGGCG
>NW_006159565.1:7488048-7550756 GCF_000334495.1 Tupaia belangeri chinensis
TAAATTAAGTTACAAAAAAATAAAAGTTTCAGAAAAAATAAATCCATTCGATGACGGCAGTAAGATATATAGCCCCAGCTAGGTGCTACTTTATAGGATGCCTAAAGTTAGACTTGTGTTCATGGAAATGTATATATCAGCTGTGTTTGCTATGAAAATATTTAGATTAACTAAGATCTTTAGGAATTCAATAAGATGTGGGGGAAAAACAGTATAGAAAGTAAACATAGATACCAGAGACAGTGTGGGAAGAGAGTGGGAGATGGCAGAGGGTAAGAGATAGGGAATCAAGGATGGGGGGACGAAAAGTAAAACATACAGGAAACAAGAAATGGAAAATTATTTGTTGACAATAACATGTATGTTGATGTGCTTGATTGAGACAATATACAGTGTACTCTGGATGGAAAATCTCATTTTGTATGCTGTAATGATGTACAGTGAATGAACGTAAATAAATAAATTTAAATTAAAAAAAAGCTAACCATAGGAATGCCATTTGACCCAGCAATTCTACCCCTAGATACATATCCAAAGGCAATGAAGGCAGTGACTCAAACAGATAATTGTACACCAGTGTTCATTGCTGTTATTCAGAATAACTGAAAGGTGGGAACAACCCAAGTATCTATCAACAGATGAGTGTTAAACAAAGTGTGGTATATGCGTACCATGGAGTATTATTCATCCTTAAGACTAGAGTGCCCTTGAATAGATACATGCTACAAAATGGATAAACTTCCAAAACATTATTCTATGCAAAATGAGCCCAACACAAAAGGATAAATATTGTAATATTCTACTTATATGAGATATTTAAAATAGACAAATTTATATACACAGAAAGTATTTCAGAGGTTTTATTAGAGGCTGAGTATGAAGAAGTAATAGTAAATTACTGCTTAATGGTTACAGAGTTATTTGTGGTAATGAAACAGTTTTGGAAATAGGCAGTGGCGATGGTCAGACAACATTGTGAATGTACTTAATGCCACTGAATCGTAAACTTAAAAATGGTTAAAGTGGCTAATTTGGGGGTCACATATTCCCGAACATTCAAAAAAAAATCAATAATATAGTATACAAAAATCCAACGCACTATACACTTTAAATGGGTGAATTATATGATATATAAATTATATCTCAATAAATCTCTTTAAACATGAGGGATCAGCAGATGGCATGGCAGTTATACACTGGACTCCCACATAGCTCACCGTGGTTTAAGTCCTGGGCCCAGTGTCTTGAAAATCATACCAGGCATGAGTGAGTATGTGCCCAAAAATCCCAGGAGGAGAATAGAGAAGGGATTGTAGTGTGGGTATTGCCCCGGTGGGTGATTTCTCACATTGTCTCTCACTGTATCTGTTTCTCTCTCTCTCTCTCCCCCTCTCCCTCTCATAAATGCACATGCCCTAAGACAAAAACCACTTACAAAATTATGTCAACAAAAAACATATAATATAAAAATATAATGTTACTGCAAACGAACAAGATGTGAAACTGTCGGATTCTGGATAAAGGAGAGCACAGATACATGATCATGGTAAGTTATTCAACCTCTCTTTGCCTTCATTTCTTCTTGTCTAAATTAAGAATAATAGTACCTGTTGATGGGGGCTCTGTGAAGATTAAAAGTGCTCAGTCAAGTGCTGGACATGCAGGAAGCACCGATGCTAGCCATCATTATGACTGGTAAAAGTGCTGGGAGAGAAGCACATGTGAGATCTTAGAATGGGTGAATTTGGAGGGAGTCATCTTCTAATCCACTGAACAACCTGTTTCATGAAAGACATGGAACTTGTCTTGAAAGAATTTGTTGTTGATGAGATGGAACAAATGGATAGTCTGAGAATGGAATTGTGAAAAGGGTTCACAATAAGAATGCAGATCACTAGAAAAGAAGACACTGAGCAAACTCGCTAACAAAAGAAGAACTGAAGTGTTGAAGCATAAGAGATGAAGCAGTTTTTTTTTAAAAAAGCTAATAAAAGCTCTCAATCGGAGAACCAGGAGTTCAGATACTACCCTCCTAGGCAATTCTGATGGTGAATTTAGATGGCTGGGGCCTCAGGAATTACCAAATAAACCACAACTAACCTCCTCATGCTCATCCACAGGAGTTGGGATATTTAATTACTGTCAAATAAACAATAGTATTTTATTTATGTATTGCTGCAGGCCAGATTCTCTGGAAACAGACTTGGAGATAAAGGTTAATCGGAGTGTGCTCTTGGGAGTAAGGAAACAAGATTACACAGAGAAAAACAGATGAATTGTGATACACTTGCAACAGAGACCTCTGGAACTGGCATGGTGTCTTCGTTGCTGTAAACTGAGGCATAAAGGATGGGCCTTTGCATTCCCTGCACTGACCTGTCATGTTAGGTGAGCTACTACTTAGGAGGGGAGTATAGTTTTAAGTGAGGCAACTCCTGTCAAATGAGAGCAACTTGCAGGGAGCTGGGAACCACCACAGCCTGTACTCCTTGCACTCAAGTAGAGAGACCTGTGCAGTGTGCTTTAGCACACACCACATTAGTGGGTCTCAAGTTGTGATCCCTAGCACAGCAGTAGCAAAGTTGAGAATTTTGGAAATACAAGTTCTCAGGTCCAGTACCAGAGTTACTGAATCAGAAACTCTGGAGGTGGTGACAATGGTAAGTATAAGACCCGCTACTACATATAACATGTAAAATATTAAATGCGTTTAAAATGATCTCATGGCAGGAAAGGTTATCATACACCCTGCATTCTTGTGAATGTATATCATGGAGTGACACTCACTATCAATGTAAAATAAGAAAATTCAATCACTTAGAGTCAGTCACAGGGCCGTAGATACGTACCCTCAAAGGTAATTACTAAGCTATAGCTATATTTAAAATAGCACTTTATAAATGACAGATCAATGAAAAAGTGAATTAACAAAACAAACTTATACTTGTTGCAAACAAAAAAGTCTGTAACTATAAAAGAACATACTAAAAGACAAAAAAAATAAAGTGAGCTGGATAAAGTAAAAGGATAAGAGGTGAACATCTCTAGCCATATCCAACGTAGTTGGTGTCTAACTTTCTTTGGCCTTCTAAAAAGATTTGCAAGTGAAGAAATACCAAGATGAGCTCAAGACAACACATCTCTTCTAAAGAAGTAGTATTTGTGGCCAAGAGAGATATACAGAGTTGGACAAAGCCATAGAAAATCCCCAAGTCGGAATTAACACCATGTGATAGATAGCAATTAGGTAAATTCTAAACAGTGACAGGACAAACTGATGAAAAATCTTTATGGATATTGCTACTTAAAGTATTCAATAACACAGGAACAATGGTGTGGCCTGCAACTCATTAGAGCATTCCAGGAAACTGTTTGAGAAAATGATGAATGCGATACTGCGTGCCCGAGACACATGGTTTCAGATTGTGATGGTGCTCTCTTTGAGTCTGGTACTAGCACCCGTCACAGTAAGAGTTTAAACTATGTCTTGCGTTACTACATTGCTTTCCATTCTCCAAAGCCTTTTCACACACACCTGCAACTGGACACTCACAAGTACTCTTTGAGATTGGCCAGTATTACAACTGTATTCTGTAGGTAAAGAAATGGCACTAAATGATTTTCCAAGGTCCTACAGCAAGCTAATGGAAGACTGTGAAATTTATTATTACCAGTTATTATTACTTTTTATTGAATGTCTCCTATGCACCAAGGACTAGTCTAGAAATTTTACAAATAGTCATAAAATCCTGACAGATCCTTCAAATTAAGTATTATTCTTTTTTAAAAATTATTTTATTTAGCTTTATCTATTTAATTATTTATTTCAATTTGACCAGAGAGGGACAGAGTGAGAGAGACAGAGAGGGAGAAGGAAAATGAGAAAGCAAGCCACCAGGTCCAGGACTCGAACCGCAGTCAGCTCTGTGGGAATCCAGCGCCCTTAACCACTACACCACCTGTCAGCCCCAAATTAAGTATTATTCTTTTTTTTTTCTTTTGTGTTTTTTTTTTATTTCTTTTTGTATATACATTCAATCGCATTGTTTAGCTTACAATGTGAGCATTTCAATATGTGAACATTTCTCCCGAGTCCCATTGATCAAAATATCTTCAAACGATTCTTAATCCCTTTTGCAGATAAGGAACCAGACACAGGAAGGTTAGATAACTTGGCCAACATCACAGATCCACTGACAGAGCTAGAGTCCAGGAAAAGTATTATTCTAAAGAGTTAATTCTTAAAATTACAATATTTTAAGTGGTCTTGGTTTGGGGGAGGGGTTGGACTTGATACTCAGGTGATTTTTAACATGCATCTGGGATGGGAAAAGCTGCTAACCTGCTAAAGCAACAAAATGTGTATATTTCCAGCCAGGACGCTAGCAAAAGTGTAGATGTATAAATTGACAAAATTAACACAAATAAAAAGACATAGGAAGTGCACAAGAAAAGAAGTACTTTGAGAAGGGTAAATAAAATGTAATATTGAAAATTTTACATTTTTTTGTTAAATACCATTAAGATATTAAGTTGGTTTATCGACTTTAGTGATGTGAAAATCCAGATGTAAAAATCTGAAAGTAAGGCAAATATCAACATTTACAGAAATAGAATGGTATTGCAGTTTCTGAGTCAGAACTCAACCCAACTCTAGAACTTTAAATAATTTTTCTTACATTTCAGGACACTTTCTCCATATACACACACAGTTTTAAACAAAGTATTTCAATGCTGTGGCTTTTTCAAAAGGCAGTTAAATATTGATTTGCCATTCTCTTGGCATAATGACCAAACAGAATACTCCTTCAGTTTGTTGAACCAATGTCTCTAAGTGCCACCAAACAGGTCAGCAATTAATGCCTTTGCTGAGTAGTTAGTTTCCACAATATCTACACAGCAATGATATTCAGTGAATTGAAAGCAAAACCAGAGACAATCCATTCATTCACATGAAAGCTAACTTGTCACAGGGTCTTCTCAGACTCCAGGACTTACTTCCTCCTCCCAGCTGCCTGTCTCTGCTATACCTAAATGCGCCCAACCCCCCTTCTTTACTATTAAATTCCATATTAACACCTCCCAGCTGCCAAACCTCCTAGTTCCCTCCTTTGTCTACCTCTATAGTATGTGATCAAGAGCAAATGCTCCAGCAAGCTTAAAATCTTACAGCTGCACAAAACACACATGGGAAACAAAACCTTCAGAAACAGAGCATCCTTTAATGTTTAATTTAGCCTAAGCCTGCTGCTTAAACACATTTTTGTCTACTAACTACAACATTCCATATTGGCAGAGCTTTAAATAAAGTATCCTATAGAATAATTCATGTCTGAGATCAAATTATGATGTTTAAAATTCACTTAAATATATTTTAATAATTTTAATCTCATCTAATTTATTTTCATTTTGTTATCTTTAAGTATACCTCTATGATTTTTTTTAAAGTTTTTCTTTTTCTGCAAGTGAGAGAAAGACAAGCACCCTTAACAGGGTCTTACACTGCACCAACACTCCCTCATCCCCCCACCATCACAGCTTCACAGTCAAGCTATGAACATGGGTTTGTGAATACTGGATGTTTATAAGTTGACCAGGGAACTGAACTCAACATCTTCCACAGGGATTCAACATCACTTGAGTAGCCTGTTACCACTGCACTAAGCCAGTACACATTTCTGTGATTTTTGAATGAAAATTAGTTATAGAATATTTCTTATATTTAAGAAAAAATAACATTTGGATTTTAGAAGTAATATTCTCTGTAATATAGTTTTTGTTTTCCCTCCTTCCATTCTGATCCACAATGGAGGAACCTATTTACTTTTAGGACGAAAAATTGAACATAGAACCCAAGATTCTGTAAATAGAGTCCAAGGCCATAAAAAAAAAACCATATATATATATAAAATATACAGATAAAAAATTTACCTGATCTCTAATGTGAAGAAAATACACAGTGTTCTAAATAAATACAACGGACTCTTTCTTAAATTCATAATCTCAAATTGAAGAAAAGATACCACGTGTCTTTCACAGACAAAAAGCATATACCTCTGTTTTCTATCTATCCACTAAGATATTTGGCCACAAATATAAGAGAAACGAAGGTATTAATTTTTATAAATACATAGTTGATCAATTAAATTGTAACAGAGAGGCAAAACACAGACATGTGCAGCAAATGGGACCATTTAACATACTTTATTTTTCTATCTGCATCTAACAATACAAATACAATAGCCAACTAATGTTGCTGACTCCGGAGTCCAATATTGGAAGTTCTTATAGAAAATCCCTTTCTATCAGAAGTCTCCAAAAATCTTATTAGCAAAACTGAATACCTTTGTCATATCAAATATGCTCAGCTGTTTACCGCATGGTAAAATAGTGTTAGATCCATTAAAGATGTGTCTGACATCATTAATCTATTTGACCTCTGACCTGGAGAGCTAAACTGTAACTATGGTGACCAAAGCTTGACCTTACAATGCTGAGAAACTTTAAAGCTGGGCAGTATTTTGGTCACATTGTTGAGTTAGACAAAGGGCTGAAGTAGTAATGTGACAGTTTCCTGGGAATTAAGGTCAGAGGGTCAATTATACTGAAGCTTTTTGTGTATTAAGAAAACCACTTAAATTTTTTGATCTGTTAGAATTTTTTAGAATAGTACTTTGTTAGAAGTTATAAAAAGTGCTAAGAATCAATTCATTAATCTCTAGATAGTTAGAAAAAAATAAAATAGTGTGGAACATTCAATAATATAATATTCCTTACAACAATTTATAGATATAACATAGAATATAACATATATATTACTTCCAGGATCTATACTATCACAAGGAAATAATTTCATCTGCAGATTTCCATTTCAACTCTAGAAATAAAGAACTGTGACGATAAAATGGCCATCTTTCATCCCTTCCCAACCCTGTACAGGACATTCTTATGAACAAATTCTTAGATATTTACACTGACACCTATTCAATAAAAACTGCCTACATACACATAAAATATTTATCTGCAACACTTTATTTTCTGAGGAAAACCTATAATAAACAAGGATGATGAGCATGTTGTAAATTCAGAGCTCACATAACACCGTGTAATAGTGGCGGCCACTACTGGAAAAGACCACCCCCCCTTATGTAGGTGTGCTCTCACTGCATAATCACAGATGCACTTCATATAGAAACTGTGAACCATCATTCCAAGATTTTCTAATTATGCAATGAAAGGCTAGATTAACCTTTTCCACGAAAATTACATTCTGAGGCATTGCTTCATGGATATTTATCGTAAAGCCCTGATTATTTCTGTGCTCAGTGGAATAAAATTATTTGTGTTTCCATGTACCCGGATTGAGGTGTGGGGGGTGCTGCAAAAAAGTATAAACAATTGGTATTTCCCACAAAAGCAAAGCAGATTCAAATAGTCCTCCAACCAACTCAATTTTAAAATACATTCTTTAAAAAAAATGACAGACAATTCTCATTTGCCATTGTTTTCATAAACAAAAAAACTGTTTCATTTTAAAGAACCTCTAAAGAGAGTATCATAATCCAAATGTACTTTATATCATACTTAGAATTAGGACAGAAGTTGGACATACATATTTATATATTTTAACGTATATACCAAATTTTATCAGATATAGAGTTACATTGAAAAACAAACAGACACTAAATATGTCTTCTTTATTTTTCACTTGGTAGTTCAGAGTTTCAGAAACCAAGGTTGCTGATAGAGCAGCCACCACTTGCTGCTTTATTTTCTTATGTCCCACCTACATATCTGTTAAGAAGGTTATACCGGTGATTTTTCTCCCATGTGTCCCCTGGGGACTTTAGTAGTCTTTAGGAGGCTTAAGGGACCTTTGGAATGACAAAAGATTTGAAGATTTCGAAATCTAAGTGTGGGCCACTGTAAATTAATTTTGACAATATGCCCCAGGGAGGAAAACAAAGCACACTGGGACACACCGTAATAAAGTCATGATAGAATCAGGCATGACCAGTAAACAAAATACAGCAAACAAAACCAATGGAATCTTTTGATCACATCTTTTTCTGCCTGAATATGGTAGATTAAAATCAATCCTGGGTTCAAAATTTTCTAAAGCTTAAGTAGATGGCCATATGAAGAAACACCTCATGGAACCCTCAAAACCAGGAATGTGTTATCAGAAGGCTAGGGGTCTACTCTAAATAAGGAATCATAGGCAGGGAGGATACAAAGGGTAGGGAAATGGGGATGTTAGAAGGACTGAATCAGAAAGGTAATGAAAGAGCTTAATATAGTTCCATTCTCTAACACATTCAAAATCTGATCAGTTTAACAAAGAATGGCTAAAAATATTCCACTGGGGGGGGGGCACAAAACATAAATGATTTTATGTAGACATCTTCTATCAAATCTCTAAACCATATTTAATTTGCATATTACAGTCATTGTTTTGGTTTCTTGTTTTGAAATATATTTAGTCATACTGTATTGGTATTTTAACATACTCGCAACTGAATATAGTTTGCTAATATTTTACCTAAGATATCTGTGTTAATGTTCTTAATTAAGTCCCAATTAAGACTAGCTGATAGTTTTCACTTATATGCGTGCCATCTCTGGTTTTGTTTCAGCTTTTCCTACCTCGAATATATTTAATTTGCTAATGTTAGCAGTAAAAATAAAAGGTTTCAAATCAATGAATTAACAGAAAACATTAGGAAAACAGACAAAATCTAGGAAGAAGATGTAAACTGTTTGCTTTATTGAAATCCTAAAGGTGAAGTGACACAAGAAACTGGTTGGATTGCTGCCTCTGGAACGGAAGATTTCTCGCAGCGTCAACTACGTAGCACAGACAAAACCATTGCTGATTCCATTCCAAAAGAGCTAAAATCATACTGCAAAAGATATCAATTTTATATATGTGTGTGTGTGTATATATAAATGTGTAACATATATACTACATACACACACACACACACACACACACACACAAAATGTTAATAAGTGACTTCCTGTGGGAAGTTCAGTGGTGGAGGATGAGAGACTGCTGGACACAGGATAAAGGCATGAAGAGGATGGCTTGATTCATAAATAAAAGGAATATGATGAGTGCTTGAATTCTAGAATTTGCAAACTCAACATTTTTCTTTTCCACTGTCCAGGAAAATCTGAATAAACCCAGAGGATTAGGATAGATATAAAGAGATGTTAAGCATTTCTTCCATGGTCATTGTTCTAATCAGGTTTCAAAATCTCTAGAATCAAATTTTGTATTTGAACTTTTCTTAGATGGTTACACATTTTGTCCAGCCCCAGCTGCTGTGGTGTGGTGGTGTACAACACTCTGCAGTGTTGGAAGCTATAGAGATCAGGGTGTGCTTTCCAAGTCAACCTGTACCTGCCAGATGCCAGTGATTGTGGCTGGCTAGCTGGGAAAAGACAGAAGGAATATGGCTTGAGATCCTGCTGAGAGTGCTTTCTCTCTCTCTCTCTCTCTGTCTGTCTATCTATCAATCTTTCATAAAAGAAAGAAAAAAAAACTTAAAAAGTAAAGAAAATTAAACATTTTATCCAGATTGTCAAATCCATAGATATAATAGTATTTAATTGATATTTTCTTAATTTTTGAAATTGTAGTCATATTCTTGTACTGTAATTTGTATTTTCTTTTTTGTAATCAGATTTGTCTGGGCCAGCAGATGGCTTGGAGGTTAAGATGGCTGAAACCCACTTGGCCAGGTGAGCAGTTCAAGCCCCGGACCTGGAAGCTTGGAAAATATGCTGGGTACATGTACGTATGTGCCCAAAATCCTACAAAAATGGAGGAGACAGAATGGAGGTGTGGCCATACCCCCTGAGGAGTGATTTCTCCCTTTCTCTCTCTCTCTCTCTATCTCTCTCTTTCTCTCTCTCTGTCTCTATCTGGAGAGCACATACTCTCTATAGAAAAAACAAAAACAAAATAGATTTGTCCAAAACTGTAAGTCTTCTTGGTCATGGTTCAACTGCTTAATTTGATTATTACTGCTTTAACTTTTCTTATTTACTTTATGCTAATGTTCTTTTTCTAGTTCTTTTTTTCTACTAATTGTTTTCTAATAAATGCATTTGAGACTATATATTTTCCTCTGTTAACTGTTTTTGCTATATTACATAGATTTTAATATGTAAATAATCTACATTTTTCTCATTGTTAAATAGTGTATAGGGACCATCAAGTAGCTTAATGGTTAAGGCACTGGATTCCCACATGACCAAATACAATTTGAGTCGGAGACCCAGTGGCTTAAAAATCACACTGGATACATGTGTATGCATGCCCAAAATCCCAAGAAGGGATGGAGAAAAGATTGTGGCATGGTCATTCTCCCTGGAGGGTAATTTTTCACTTTCTCCCTCTCTGTCTCTCTCTATCCAATGAGTGCATGTGCCCTATTATAAATAAGATGTTGTATATTGTTTTATTGAAGAATAGTATTCTCTATTATTTACAGAACACTCTTTAAAAAATCTTCCAGAAATGCTTAAGTAATTGAACAGATGAGAAATTGGGGCTTTAGGTTACAGACTAACTGAAAGTAAATAAGTAGTGAGATAGAGTCAAACTCAGGCCTACACAAAGCCCACAGTATTAATTATTATGACATCTTGTTTTCATATTTTTTTTCTTACCAGAGGGCATTTGTGCTTACCAGTAGAGAAAGAAAGCACCTCCCCAGAAGGATGTGGTCACATTGCAATTCTTTTTCCTCCATTTCTCCATTCCATCAGGATTTTGGCTGCATGTGTACATGTACTTGGCATGTTTTCCAAGCCACCAGGGTCAGGTTGGCCATGTGGGATCTAGCGACCCATCCACAGCTTTTAACCTCTTGCACTAAGGGACTGGCTTGCTTCCCTGTTGTTGATTCTTTTATCTTTCTCTCCCTAATATACTATGAATTTACTGACAGCAAATATTATTTCTCTTTTATCACAAAGATTGTGGTGAACTATTCTTCGGTCACTCCATAAACTCCTCCTCCTGGTATTTATTTCCTTTTTAAAGTTTCTTCCCCTTAAATAGGGATGGTCTATGACTCAAATAAAACACAGAGACAGTTCATCATTGTCATAATGTCTAAATACCTGACTCAAAGAAATAATTTTAATTTTGTGAGAAATAATAAAACAGCCATTGTTGTAAGTCACTAAGCTTTGGGATACTTTGTTGTGCAATAATACAAAACCAACTCACTAATAAACAGAGTAAACTTTCAGTAAAAATGGTTGAATAAATGAATGCTAAATGAATGGGTAACTTGACACCATAGATAACAGGCTTATTTTGCATAGGTATAATAAAGAAATTTGATTTTCTAGTAAAATTTTTCAAGTTCACATATACTATGAAGTAGGACACAGCATGTCGTGGGGTTTCAGAGTACAGTGTTCAACACCATTCAACATTCAACAATCACTCAGTAGAAGCTGCCTCTATACTGGCCTTACACTGGGCTCAAGGATGAAGAAAGTGAGCAAAATCAGGCAAGGTCCCTGCCCCTGTGGAGCTCCTAGTATAGTAGAGAGGTGGACATTAATCGAATAATCACAAAAAAGTCAAATTAGAAACTACGATGAAGGCCACAGAAAAGAGAGGCATAGAAGAATAAACAGGGGTGAGGGAAGTTAATGTGACTAGGGAAATCAGGAAAGTCTTTGGAGAGCCATTGATGCCTGCGATTAAAATCTGATGAATGTGAAGAACTCAACTAGATCAAGAAAGAAAAGAAGGGGTGATCTAGAACAGAGAACCCATTAGCCACAGGTTTGCAGTAGAAGACAATAGGGCAATGGCCTCTTGAAAATATATAACCACAGCGGGACAAGCAGTTAGCATAATGGCTATGTTGTTGGACTCCCATGTAGTCTGCGTGGATCAAATCCTGGACCTGGTGGCTTAAATTTTTGCCGGGTGCATGTATGTGCGTGCCCAAGATCCCGAGAGTAGAATGGAGGAGAAGGGATTGCGGCGTGGCCATCTCCCCAGGGGGTGATTTCTCGCTTTCTGTTTCTCTGTCTCTCTCTGTCTTTCTGGCAAGCGCACGTGCCCTATAGCAAAAACCTCTCCAAAAAGAAAAAGAAAATATATAACCACAGAAACAGAAATATTAATACCATGTAGACTGTAAAATTCACTTCTCATTTAGTTGCTTAGTTACTTCACTTGATTTCTAATCATTTCAATATGGCTCACTAGTCAAATATGTAAATTGAGTTCAATTATTAGAACAGGAGCAATATTTTAAAAATTCTAAATTAAGGATAAAAAGACATGTATTCAGATAGATATAGACAAAATGTGATCAAAGTTATTATTCTAAAGCTTACAAAACTTTGCATTACCCTACAATTTTTCTATATTCAACATAGAGAAGTTCAGTATAAACTGCTCGAAATCACAAAATATGAGAGCAGAAATTATAACTAAGAGAAGATATGAAAGAGAAAATAGGGAACCAGCAATTAGCATAATGGCTATGTCACTGGACTCCCACGTAGTAGACCGTGGTTCGCATCCCGGACCCGGTGGCTTAAAACTCATGCTGGGCGCATGTGAGTGTGTGCCCAAGATCCCAAGAGGAGAATGGAGGAGAAGGGATTGCAGCGTGACCATCCCCCCCAGGGGGGGGTGATTTCTCTCTTTCGATCTCTCTGTCTGTCTGGCGAGCACACGCGCCCTATAGCAAAAACCTCTCCAATGGCTCACTAGTCAAATATGTAAATTGAGTTCAATTATTAGAACAGGAGCAATATTTTAAAAATTCTAAATTAAGGATAAAAAGACATGTATTCAGATAGATATAGACAAAATGTGATCAAAGTTATTATTCTAAAGCTTACAAAACTTTGCATTACCCTACAATTTTTCTATATTCAACATAGAGAAGTTCAGTATAAACTGCTCGAAATCACAAAATATGAGAGCAGAAATTATAACTAAGAGAAGATATGAAAGAGAAAATAGGGAACCAGCAATTAGCATAATGGCTATGTCACTGGACTCCCACGTAGTAGACCGTGGTTCGCATCCCGGACCCGGTGGCTTAAAACTCATGCTGGGCGCATGTGAGTGTGTGCCCAAGATCCCAAGAGGAGAATGGAGGAGAAGGGATTGCAGCGTGACCATCCCCCCCAGGGGGGGGTGATTTCTCTCTTTCGATCTCTCTGTCTGTCTGGCGAGCACACGCGCCCTATAGCAAAAACCTCTCCAAAAAAAAAAAAAAGAGAAAATAGACTTTTGGTATTGTCTTCTGAGATATAATTTAGTATTTTCATATTTAATTTTCATAGCGTAAGTAAATCTCTTCATAATTAACTATTGCCCACTGAATTCAATATATATATAAAGGAGTTCACCACTATTAATAATCTAATAATCGTTTAATATTTAGGATCTTCATCTGCATATCTACACTATAATGTTTTAATATGCTAACACTTAGATCGCATTTCACTACAGAAATACAATTGTTTACTTAATAAAGTCAAAGAGATTCTTTCGTGATTCCCTGGAAAAAAGACTGTAGTTTTTATGTCTTTCTTGAAAGAAAATTAAATAGAAAATCCTCATTTAAATAACACTTAAGTAGTGACACCAATGGATTCAGGTCCGGAAATTCAAAGTTTAAGTTAAAGCTAGCACTCAGTCCTTAAAACAGACTATTGTCCTGCCCCAATCCCCAGCCTAGCAAATTAATTAAATCTAAGTTCTGACCAGCTGATATAAGTGGTTCAGAAGACGCTTTTTAAAAACTTCATCCTTTAGATGGCCTTTTGTGCTCCACTTCCTCTCACAGGGATACAAAGAGTCAATATAAATTTTGCCCTTAAAGATCTTTTTATCTGACTACTTGGGCAATCTAAGCTAAAGTTTCATCAAAAGCTACCTTTTCTTTATGT
Organism: Tupaia belangeri chinensis; assembly: GCF_000334495.1. Taxonomy (NCBI): domain Eukaryota; kingdom Metazoa; phylum Chordata; class Mammalia; order Scandentia; family Tupaiidae; genus Tupaia; species Tupaia belangeri. The sequence continues at coordinate 7,501,999 of NW_006159565.1, forward strand.
AAATTAAATGTTTTTATATTCCTTAATGTGGATATGCATTTTTAAATAAATTAACTTTGCTTTCTAATTATTAAGAGACTATACCATGAGAATGCAATTTAATTCATATACTTTTCCCAAAAAATTTATTCTTAATGTCTTAATTTCATAAAGTATTGAGTAGCAATATAATACTAAAGTTTGAGAGCCAGGGTCAGCCCTGTAGCACAGAGGTTAGGCACTGTGCAGAGGAAGCCAGACCCCACATGCCAACTGGGGTTCAAATCCCAGCCTGGTGGGCAACATGCTGGATGCCTGTGCATGTCCCAGGGTCCTGACATAGAGAACCAGAAGAAGAAAGATTGTGGCATGACCAGTCAGGCTTTTTTAAAAACTTGCACAAGAAATAAAAGATAAAAGATAAAAATTCATGTTTTAAGAATTATTTTATTGAAATTTATTTAATTAATTTATTTATTTTAATTTGACCAGAGAGGGACAGAGTGTGACAGAGAGATAGAAAGTGAGAAAGCAAGCCGCCAGGTCTGGGACTTGAATCATGTTCAGCCATGTGGGAGTCCAGAGCTCTTAACCACTACCCCACCTGCTGGTCCCATTTCTGAATTATCTTTTTGCTTTATTTAATTTGATACTATATGACAGAAATTTAAAATGAAGTACATTTCAATAAGTATCTATTAAGTCTACTTGAATACATCTTTCTTATGGGCAGTTGTAAATTTTATAAAGAGAGAAGGTACTTTATCTCTCTTTCTGTTATGTTTATTAGTATGCATTCTGTCAAGAATAAAGGGAAAAAAATTTTTAAGTTTAAGCCAAACCTGGAGGTACAGTTAGGAGCAAACTGAACTGCCGTGCTGGAAACCACATGGCTGACTGAGAGTTCAAATCCGTAGGTCAGCCAGAAAATACGCTGGACAAGTGCATGCCTGCCCTGGATCCTGACTAGCTGAAGGGCTGGGGAAAGAGGATCAAGTAGTGTGAAGATTTTGTTGAGGGTGCTTCTCACTCTTTCTTGGGTGCATGCATGTGCTCTGTATAAGTAATTTTTTTTTCTTTTTTTGGAGAGGTTTTTGCTATAGGACGCGTGCACTTACCAGAAAGACCGAGAGAAACAGAGAGACAGAAAGTGAGAAATCCACCACCCAGGGGGAATGGCCACGCCACAATCCCTTCTCCTCCATTCTCCTCGGGATCTTGGGCATGCACGCACATGCACCTGGCGTGAGTTTAAGCCGCCGGTCCGGGACACAAACCGCTGTCAACTACATGGGAGTCCAGCAACATAGCTATTACACTAACTGCTAGTCCCTGTATAAGGAAAATTTTTAAAGTTTACATATACATATATAAAAATTAAGATTTAAATAGACAGTTTAAATGGCTAAGAAAAATTAATTTCCATTTATCTCTAATAATAAAATCCTAAATAATCTATGGTAATTATTTTTAACAAAAAAAGTTCAACCAATGAAGCAGTTTCTTTTAACATTACAAGGTTTTACATTTCATTCTGTTCAAAAAAGAGGTTTTTGCCATAGTGTTATGCACTCACTAGTGGAAGACAGACAGTGAGAGGTTAAGTAAGAAATCACCCCCCCCCTCCCCCAGTGGGGATGGCCACATCGCAATCCCCTCCACTCTCCTGGGAGATGCACACACATGCACCTGGCATAATTTTCAAGTTGCCAGATGTGGAACTCAAACAATGATTGCCATGTAAGAGCCCATGCCTTAACCTCCACGCCACCTGCTAGACTTCTGGATACATCTTTCTCACAGGGACTGGTAAATTTTATACAGTAAAGAAGGACTTAGAGTTCATATATTCTGAAATAAATATAGATGATAGATAGATAGATAGATAGATAGATAGATAGATAGATAGATAGATAGATAGATAGATAGATAGATAGATAGATAGATAGATAAAAAAGAGTGCCTCAGAAGACAATGCCATCAGTATATTCAAGGGACAGCAATATCATATCATTTGAAAACTAAGACCCAACAAGTAAATTGCAAGTGACAGTCAATATGACAGAGTAGGTTGCTCCAAGAGCCTGTAACCTCACAAAAACATCAAGAATCAGGCAAAACTGTTAGAAACAACTTTGACAAAACCCTGAAGAATAAAGGTTTACAACAACCAAGTAAACACTGAACCAAAATAAAGGAAAACTTTTAAATGGTAGGAAAGGTTTGTGATATTTTTATTTGCCCTTATTCCAAATGTTTCATTGGCATGACAGCAGTCTTAAAACCTGTAGCTAGCTTCTCCCAGTGTGCCTCCCTGGTCCTTCATTCTAGACAAAGAAAAGGAGACTTTACTCACAAAGAATTGTACTTGTTCTAACCTGTACTTGTGGATCCTTGAGGGAATAAAGCAAAACACCTTACCTGGTTTCCCTAACTCACGGTAGAAAAGCAACAGAAACTCCTTGGAAGTCTTATAAGATAAAGAACCCATAGCTACCTAAAACAAAAGATTATGGTTGAGGCATATGATACAGCACCCAAAGCCTGAGAGGAAAAGTTAAGAAGAGAGTTTCATTGGGGAATATAGAGCATGTACAGTATCCATTTATATTGGGTACTGGATATCATGGATATCATACTGGATCTCTGGATATCATGCCGATATATCCAGAAAAGACTGACCTGTCTTCAATTCAGGCAAGAAGTAAAGGATAAAACTTAGCTTAAAAATGGCCTGACAGTACTAGCAGTTGGCATAATGGCTATGTCGCTGGACTCCCATGTAGTTAATCGCGGTTTGAGTCCTGGACCCGGTGGCTTAAACTCACACCGGGCGCGTGTGCATGTGTGTACAAGATCCCAACAGTAGATTGGAGGAGAAGGGATTGCGGTCTGCCCATCCCCCATGGGGGGACGATTTCTCGCTTTCTGTCTCTCTGTCTCTCTCTGTCTTTCTGGCAAGCACACGCGCCCTGTAGCAAAAACCCCTAAAAATAAATAAATAAATAAATAAATAAAGCCTGACAAAGGAGGAGCAAATAGCAAAATTACAAAAACTGGGAGGGGGAGAGGGAAAGATTTTACTTTCTCCTTTTTTAATCTTTCCTTTTTTTTTTTTTTGCTTTTGGTGTCCAAGTTCTTTGTTAAGATAATAACTGAACATTAGCCAAAGGAAAAAGGTACTTGGAGACCACACATAATGGAATAAAGACTAAAAAATTAGCTCTGGGATCAGTTAGTGCAGGGGTAAGATAACGTAACCAGATCCACAGAAGAGAAGTTCTGGGTTTCTGCCCTGACACCTCCCTGAGCACACCAGACATGCACACACACACACACACGCCCATAATCTGGGCCTTCTGAGATGAGGGTGGACTACACTATGAGGCCTGGTTGGCAAATGCTTTCTCTCTCTCTCTCTCTCTCTTTCTCTCAAAAAATAAATAAGCTTAAAAAGATTGTTCATAAGTCAGTAAACAAATAGCTATAGCCTATAGGAAGCAACAAAAATAAACTGAAAGGAGGGGGAAGAATCGGATTTCCAGAGTTAACGCATTATAGTATTAAAAGGACAATTACACATTTGCTCCTGAAAACCTCCCTGACTGCACCAGGCATGCAGGTAACCATGATCCAGGGACGGCTGGACTAAAAGGGAAGGTCCATAAAAGGAAAAAAGGTATTTTTGAAAAATCAATAACTGAAATCACAACTGCTATTCAACATTGTACTGGAAGTTCTAGGCTGAGCAAGAAGACAAAAATTTAAAGAAAGAATGAAAAAAAGGAAGAAACAAAGAAAGAAACAAAGAAAGAAAATTTTAAAAGGCATATGAATTGTATTTTTAAAGAATTATTTCATTTAATTTACTTATGATTATTCTTCAATTTCACTAGAGAGAGAGAGAGAGAAGCTGCCAGGTCCAAAATTCAAACCATTGTCAGTCACATGGGAGTCTAGCACCTTAACCACCATGCCACCTGCCAGGTCCTTCCTTGTAAAGTTAGAAGTAAAACTAGACTTGTAGATAATATGATACTATATATACTTGGAATATTCCAAAGAATCTACCCCCACAAAATTATTAGAGCAAACATCAAATTCAGCAAAGTTGCACAGAATAAGATCAACATAAAAGTCAGTTATGTTTTTACACACCAGCTATGAACAATAAGGAAGATAAAAGAAATCAATTATATTTATAACAGCATCAAAAAAAAAAAAACCCAAGAAATAAATTTAACCAAGGATGGGAAAGATTTGTACATTGAAAACTGCAAGACTTTGCTGAAGAAAATACAGAAAACTTAAATAAATAGATATCCTACATGTATGAGTTAAAAGAATATTATTAGATGATAATATTACTTAGAGCAATCTAAAAATTCAATATATCCTTAACAAAATTCCAATGGATTCTTCTTTTGCAAAACTGGAAAAAATCAATCCTCAAATTTTTATGGAATTTCAGGGCCAGCAGATGGCCTAGCAGTAATGTTGCTGGACTCCCACTTAGTTTACTGTGGTTTGAGTTCTGAACCTGGAGGCTTAAAACTCATGCCGGGCACATATGCATGTGTGTCCAAAATCCCAGGAGGAGAATGGAGGAGAAAGGATTACAGCATGGCCATCCCCACTGGGGGGTGATTTCTTGTTTTTTGTTTGTTTGTTTGTTTGTTTTTGTCTCTCCGTCTCTCAGGCAAGCATGCAAGTATACAAGCCCTATAGCAAAAATTTCTCTCAAAAAAAAAAAATATTTATATGGAATTTCAAGGGATCCTAAATAGTTATAATATTGAAAAATAGAAACAGCATTGAGAAACTCACTTTTCCTAATTCAAAAACTTACTACAAAGTTACAATAATAACATAATAAAGGGCAGAAGACTTGAATAGACACTAGTCCAAAGAAAATCCACAAATGGCCAGAAAGCACATGAAAAGATACTAAACATCCTCAGAGAAATGCAAGTCAAAATCACCATTAGCTAGCCACTGGGCTAGGTATAATAAGAAAAGGAAAACAACAAGTGCTGACAAAGATGTAGAGTAATCAGAACTCATGTAGACTGTTAGTACAAATGTAAAATGGTACAACCAGTATGATTCCTCAAAAAGTTTAACGTAAGATTACCATAACTCAGCAATTCCACTGCTAAGTACATATCCAAGAGAACTGAAAAGATAAATCCACGCAGAAACTTTATTTATACATAGAAGCTAGTTTATGTCAGCATTGTGTATAAATAGCCAAAAGGTAGAAACTACTCAAGTATCTATTAACAGATGAATGGACAAATTTTAGTATATACGTACAATAGAATATTATTCAACCTCAGAACTTCAGAGACATTATGGTAACTGAAAGAAGCTAAACTCAGGGACCTGCAGTTAGCATAACGGCTATGTTGCTGGATTCCCATGTAGTTGACCGTGGATCAAGTCCTGGACCTGGTGACTTAAAACTCACGCCAGGCACATGTGGGTGTGTGCCCAAGATTCCAAGAGGAGAATGGAGGAGAAGGGATTGTGGTGTGGCATTCCCCGGGGCAGGGTGATTTCTTACTTTCTGTCTCTCTACTCTGTCTCTCTCTGTCTTTCTGGCGAGTGCACATGCGCTATAGCAAAAACCTCCCCCCCCCAAAAAAAAAAGAAGCCAAACCCAAAAGGTCATGTACTCTCTGCTTCCATTTATGAGGAATATTCACATCAGCAAATCTTTAGAAACAGAGAGCAGAATGGTGGTTGTCAGGAGTTGGCAAGGAGGAGAGAGGGAGGGGAGGAACAGAGGCATTAACAGTTTAATGGGTTGAGATTTCATTCTGAGGTGATGAAAATATTTTGGAACTATATAGATAGAGCTAGTGATTGTAGAACATTACTAAATGCTACTAAATTGTTCACTTTTTATTTTTCCATTTCCCAAAGGGTGTGCGATCTCCAGAGAGAGATGACAGAGAGAGAAAGGGGGATAGTGATCAATCAATAATGGCTGTGTTGTGATCCTCCTCCATCCTCCTCTTGGGATTCAGGGATGCATCCCCACCAGCATTTTTTTTTTTTTTATTTGAGGGTCTGGGACTCGAACCATGTAGTCAGTTGTGGTATCCAGCCGCCTTAATCTCTATGCCACCTGCTGGTCCAAATAGTCCACTTTAAAATTATAGTGTTATGATATGCCATTTCATTGCAATGATTTTTAATTAAATTGCACAATTAAATGTGGTGATGAAGTACACAAATCACCACACAATAGACAGGATTAGCCACTCATGAGAACCTTCCCTGCACTAAGGTGTCATAATGGTAATGATAACTGGTAATGAAGCTCACTTTGGAATGAGGTTAGATAATTCCAGGTCACCAGGAGACTGCTTCCTTAAAGTGCAACTTCTAAACAATAAACCTGTTTCTTGGCAAGAACGTGTTAATGAAATCCAAACCAATTTTTCTGTTTGGATTAACATGATCCCCATATGAATCTCTGTTCTCTGTGTTAATTCTCTCTATAATTATGACAAAAAGGAATAAAACTAGCAAGCAGGAGTATGAGAATACTATTAGTAAGAACTTTCCTAAGGTGGAAAACCATGTTTTAATCATCTAAGAAACTTATAAAAACACTAATACCCTTACCCCAACCCCCCAGAGGCCTGATTTAATTAGTATAGGGTGTGGCCTGGATGCCTATGGGTTTTTTTTGCTGTTGTTTTTACTTATTTTATTTATTTATTTATTTATTTTAAGTTTGCTGTAGGGCATGTGTGCTCACCAGAGAGAGAGAGAAAGAGAAAGCAAGCCACCAAGTCTGCAACTTGGACCACAGTCAGCCATATATGAGAGTCCAGCACTTCACCATGCCACCTGCTCAACCAGTTGCCTATATAAAGCTCCCCAGGGGATTTTTCTCTGCAGCTGTGGTTGAAACCCTTTCTGGATTAAGGTTTCCTCCCCCTCCCCCCAAAGGTTTTTGCCATAGGGCACATGGGCTCACCCTGAGAGAGCCAGTGAGAAAGAAAGTGAGAAATCCACCCCTCCCCCCCAGGGGGATGGCCATGCCACAACCCCTTCTCCTCCAGTCTCCTCCTGGGATTCTGGGTATAGATGCACATGTGCCTGGTGTGATTTTCAGTCCACCAGGTCTTGGACTCAAACTACAGTCAGTCATGTGGGAATCCAGCACCTCAACCACACCGTACCACCTGCTGGCTCCACAGTTTCCTTTTCCTGCCACTGACATTCCCAACAACTTTGGGTTGTAACCTGATTTTCCAAACAGGAAAAAAGGGAAGGAGAGTGGGAGTGAAAACACTGATCCAGGCATATTAAATATGCTATGTCATTTCATCTTCATAACTGATAAAGGAGGCAGTATGTTGAAACTGTTAAGACAGCAGGTTTAAGACCAATTGCCTATGTTTACATATCAGCTATTCACTTGCCAGTGGGGCAAACTTGTAGGAGCTCTGTATTCTTCCAGTCTCACAGCTGTAAAATGAGGAATTACAACATCTCTCTGTTGTAAAGTTACATTGAATTACAACCTTGCTTAGTACAGAATAAGGGTTCAGAATTACTATTTACACGTAACAAAAAGAAGGCTCAGAAAGGGTAACTTGCCTAATTCCACAGTTTTAATTCATCATAGAGTGAGAGGATCTGCCCTCAAGCACTGAGTGAAGATGGAGCTGACTGAGTAATATGAGTCTTTAGGGCCAGTGTTAATTGAACTTCTCTGTGTATGTTCAATAAACAGGTGTCAGATGGCTCCTGCTGGTTCTCAAAAGCCAACTGTTAAGTTTTCTTTGGGAATTTTGTAAACTGGTTGTTAAACATAGTCATTATTAATCATTGAACCATGTGTATTTACATTTAAAAATTATATTAAAAACAAAAACAAGCTCAAAATCATCACTTCCTAATTATCTTACTACTTTTCACTAGTGCCTATGCTCTTGAAGTTACTCATACCCTCACGTAGCTTCTTTTTCTAATGTACCACCTATTTTTCACTCACAGGTGTCAACTTGTTGCTTAAGAATACACCATCTGGGCTGGCTCCATAGTGTGGCATTTAGACATTAGGCAGAGGAGAGGAAGCGGATCCCACATGGCCAAATTCCAAATCTGTTGACTTGAAGACAAACTGGGCATGTGTGTGAGCCCAGGATCCTGAGAAGATGAAAAACTTTGGGGAAAAGGGATCGTGGCACGACCAGGCCCCAAGGCAGTACCTCCCCATGCCCTCTAGCATTGAATAAAGAATATATAATCTATTATAAATTCTCTTCCTCTGGCAAGTGAACTTTTTATGATTTTTTTTTTCCTCTAGCCCAAGAGGTCAAAAGTTCCTGGGGCAGGGCCAGCAGGTGGCATGGTGACTGGAGTGCTGGAATCCCATATGGCTGGCCATGGTTTGAGTCTCAGATCCATCAGTTTGAAACTCAAGCCAGGCATGCATGCACATGTGCCCAAAGACCCAGGTTGGGATGAGGGCGAAGGGTGCTCTGAGGGGACTCCTGAACAAAACTCAAGAGAATATAAACTTTGTTCTGTTCACTACAGAAGTCCACCAACTACCATAAGGCCTGGCTATATGTAAGTGGAAAGGAGCATTGCATACCCACTCCAGCAATCACTAGGTGATTTTAGACCAGCCTCTTGACTTCTGTGCCTCTTATATGCCTAGTCTATGGCATCATAAACTAGGACAATGAAAGTGCCTACCCTACCTATGTGGCTGATGTGAAGAATAAGAATATGCTTACTTTACTTACTGCGGTTTCAGCCAGTAAGAAGTGCCCTGCATGGCTGGAAGCCATGTGGCTGACAAGAAGTAATCCTTGGGTGGGCATGAAAACATACAAGCAGGTACCCTGGATCCTGAGAAACTAGAGGGGTGCAGAAAGGGTATCGTGCTGTGATGAGACCCTAAAGAGGGTCCTTCCATCTCTCTCTCTCAATCTTTATCATTTAAAAAGTACAAAAAGGAAAGCGCTGAGAATGGTGCTCAGCATTTAGCCCGACATCATATATTTCTGCACTCAGAAACCATTATTGGATCTATGAAAATTTAGACACTCCTGAGTGAACTCTTCGGATTTTTCTCCCACCAGGTAGGAACTCTCTGGACATTACAGAAGCTGACACCTGGCCTACTGGGCAAATCGTCAGTGCTAAAGCCATAAATGTGACCTTTATTAAGTAGCTAGAAAAAGTTATCAAATGTGAAGATAAACCAGAGATATCAACAAGCAGGATCTAGAAAATAAACTTGTGCATGTCTCAACAACAAAAACAAAGCAAAAGGTTAAGGGGAGCTGTGGACAAAACAGAAGAAACCGAAATGTCAGAAAGCTGGCGTGGGAAGAAGCAGAACTTCCTATCTTCTGAGCCTTCCTTTTCCTCCCGTTTTCCTCCATCACTGGATTAGCTACTAGCTCATGTTTTGGCATCCTGTTTGGCAAACCAAGCTCTCATGGTTTCCAGGTATTTGCCTAGTCCACTGACCAGTCTGACAAAAAAATGTCCTGAGAACCACTCTGGGCAGTTCATCACCCCATGCATCCTTTCCACCTACTTCAGTGATGTGCTTCACAGAGACTGAAATATCTGGCATTTAGGGAGAATAAAGCAAGTGGTAGCGGCTCCATTTTTGAAGCTTGAGATTTTATCTTAAAGTAGCAAACACTCGGTTAGGAGTGAAATTTTAATTCACGAGTATTATTTCTGCGAACATCTATTCTCTGTCCAGCTCCGTGACAGGTTTCAAGACAGGAGCTAAGACCTGAGAAGGGATGCGCAAAACCACGACAGCGTGTTCTAGTGAGAAAACACAGACGGCGAAGAGAAGGGGTCACAGTCTCAGTGTTCTCATGGCACAGAGGTACACTATAAACTCTGACAACTAGAGAAGGCTGCATTGAGGGTATAATTAAAAAATAGAAACAAACCTATCTCAAAAACTTTGTGTCAGTCTAGGGATAGCAACTGCTCCGTCCCGGAGGCAGTGAGCATATAGTCCAGCTCCTCAAACCTGGGTGTGCTCTCTGAATACTTAAAACTACCCCCAGAGAGTTATCACAAATTGATCAGCCTAAGCATGTGAATACATAAATAGCCTAAATGAAAGACATTATTATCATCGAAAACTAAAATTAGAAAGCTAAAGTAGGAATTAGACTTCTCGACTCCCTTCAGTATCACTATGGCCTCTGACAACAAGGAAAAGTTAGGAAGCCCTGTTTTTCCATCTTAGCTCGGCAGCTTCTGTTCTGCCTGGGAGATAGTTTCCTTTCTGGCTTTTCCAAATCCAAGAATTCTGCTGCAAGTTAAATAATAATTACTAGGAACTACTGAGAGTGACCATATGTCAGGCACCATGCTAAACACTTGACATATTTTGTACTGTGTAATACAACGGTAAAAAATAGAGGAACACACTTCAGAAAGTGATGTGAAGTAGATGTTCCTGAAATATTTTTCTAATGGAAAAGATGCTTGATTACAGTAATAACTAATAGTGAATGAGGACTTTATAACTTGCAACAGGATTTGATAACCGTGATAATTCATTTGCTCATTCAAATAACCCCTTGAGGCTGACAGTGCAGCTGTTCGTATCCCCAGGAGAGCTGAAGTGATTCACCCAAGTTCTTGTTACAAATAGCAGTGTGGATCATCTCCCAGATTCCAAACCCATTAGAATCTGCTCCCAGATGTAAAGCAAGTTGAGCAATGGCCCGAAATTTAATATTGACTACCTGCCATCCCTTTCTGAATCCTGTCCTGCTCTTTTTTGAAAAAATATTTTTTAAGTGACAAATAAAAACTGTACATATTTATCATGTACAGCATGATGTTTTGAAATATGTACCCATCATGGAAATGGCTAAATTGAGTTAAGCAACATATGCATCACCTCACGTGTGTGTGTGGTGTGTGTGGTTTGTATGTGTGTGTGTGTGGTAGAAACATATAAAACTACTCTCCTAGTGACTTTCAAATATAAATACATAATAATAGTAAATAAAATTTTTAAAAAAATCTTAAAAAGAATTTATTTACACCTAGCTGGTGTAAATTTGTATATTTTGACCAACACTTCCCCAACACACCACCCTCCAGCTCCTGGTAATCACTATTCTACTCTCTACTTCTATGAATTCAACCCTGTTAGACTCCAAATAGGAGTGAAATCATGTGATAATTGTCTTTCTCGGCCTGGCTCATTTTGGGTAATGTAAACTCTTATAGGTTCATCCATGTTGTCACAAACAACAGGATTTCCTTTTTCGTTGTTGAATAATATTCCATTTATATGTATACCACCTTTTATTTACCCATCTATCCATCAATGGACAGTTACGTTGGTTCTATATTCTGTTTATTGTGAGTCATGCTGTAATGACATGGAAGTCCAGACACCAGGTTGCTGGAAAAGTCATGATGTATTTTTCTGTGTAAAATTTGTTATGACTTTTCTGACGACCCAGTACCTCTGACAAATTGATTTCATTTCCTTTGTATATTCACCAGGAGTGGCACTGATAGATCATATGTGATTCTGTTTTTAATTTTCTGAGGAACCTCCATACTGTTTTCCACAGTGGCCGTACTAATAATTCAAGTTCCCACCAAGAGCAAACAAGGGTTTCTTTTCTATATCTACACCAACACTTAACTTTTTTCTTTTTTTTTTTAGAGGTTTTCGCTAAAGGGCGCGTGCACTTGCCAGATAGACAGAGAGAGACAGAAAGACAGAAAGCGAGAAATCCCCCCCCATGGGGTATGGTCACACCGCAATCCCTTCTCCTCCATTCTCCTCTAGGAATCTTGGGCATTCATGCACATGTGCCCAAAGTGAGTTTTAAGCCACCGGGTCCGGGATGCGAACCGCGGTCGACTACATGGGAGTCCAGCGACATAGCCATTACGCTAACTGCTGGTTTTTTGTCTTTTTAATAACAGCTGCCCTTAGTTTTTCTATGTGATCACTGAAACAATCTCCTGCAGAGACCTGCTGATAGTCTCTTGATCTAGGTATTTTAAAATAATCTAATGCAAAATTTCCAAGCTCCAAATAAAAAAAAAAAAAAAAAAAAAACTCAGCTGCAAAGCAGTGGAGAGCAGTGAGTAAAAAGCAGTCAGCCTGGGTTTGAAGCCTAATTGCAATGCTGTGTGACCTTAGGCAAGTTTTTCAACCACTTTGTTCTTATCTGTAAAAGGGGGATAATGGTATGAACTACTTCACAGGGGTGTTAAGAAAATTGACTGAGTTTATATAAGTAAAGTCCTTAGGACAGGACATAATATGTGCACATAATATGTTCATAATATTTGCTCAATTATGTTGAGCCAAAAATCTACTATTTTATAAACTGTCCCCAGGAGCACATTAATCTACTTGAGAAGTTGCATTAACTCCTTCCGGTCACAAGAGTAAGAGTCAGCCTACAATTCACTTCTGGGTACTTTACTATACCACATATATATACATAACAATAGCTGCCACTTAAAAGTAAGCTAAAATGTTATAAAGGATCAGTCCTTTTTGAAACTGATCCTTTACTTCCATATTTCATTTTGTCTTTACTTCAAACCTGAAATGGTCTTCGCTTTTTAAAATGAACAATTTTTTCATTTGAAAGGAAGAAAGGAAAGAAATAAATTACAGCTGCAAAGATAAGTGGAATGTTTCAAAGGACCAGGCCTGGCATCTTTCAGAATAAGACATGTTTAATTCAAAGAGATGTCTTTGTGTGAAATCAGGGACAATGCCAAAGTTTTTGGGGGGCTAAAACAACATCTTTGGCTATTTCCCCAAAGCTCGAGAGCAATGCCTTCTTTGCAAGTTTATTTGTATAAATCTTATTAATATCAGATGTACTCACATATTTCCTGTGTGCCTGCCATTCCTGACAGATGAATAGAAACTGTGTTCTGTCCAAGTTCACTGGCGGTAAATGCCAACAGCAGCTCATCTGTTGTTTGCAACCACAGTTCTAAGGATGAGGCAGTGAGGACCACATTTCATGGTTTTGTCTGTCGTTGGCACCTGAGGTTTACCTTGATGACCCTCTACATGTAACCTAGAAATATTTGTGAATAAAATCTTTTCTTTTATTTTATAAATCATCAGCAGAAATATGACCAAACCAAGAGAGGAGTACATTTTTTTTAACTTCAGCATTCTGCAAAAAAATATTTTTTTTCACATTCAATCACTATATAAGGAGTATATTCACAACATTAATTTAAGAAATGATAGAATTTCTTGAAGTCTTCTTCTAGGATATTTAGGTATGTAGGGTATCTAGATATTGTAAAATTATTAATCCTTTCATTAAATTGGTTTTTATCATAGTAATAAGTGTTCAACATTGAAAAAAAGGAAAACACTGAAAAGAAATAAAAAGTCAATATTTCCCTTTTTCCATTGATTGATTGATTGATTGATTGATTGATTGCCAGAAGGCACGTACCTGCCAGAGAGGAGAGAGTGGAAAGCACTCCTTAGGGATGTGGTCAGGCTGCAATCCCTTCTCCATTTCTCCATTTTTTGGGATTTGGGGCACATACATATATGCATCTAGTGTGGTTCTGTTTTGTTTTGTTTAAGAGATTTTTGCTATACAGTGTGTGAGCTCACCAGAGAGAGAGAGAGAAAGTGAGAAACTATCCCCTGAGGGGACGGCCGTGCCTCAAATCCTCCTCTTCCATTCTCCTCTTGGAATTTTGGGCATGAACACACACAGACACACACATACACACACACACACACACACACACACACACACCAGGTGTGAATTTCAAGCCACTGGGTCCAGGACTCAAACCATGGACTGCCATGTGAGAGCCCTGCACCTTAACCACCACACCACCTGCTGGCCCTGCCTAGTGTGTTTTTCAAGTTGCTAGGGTATAGACTTGAACCATGATTAACCACATGCGATCTGGCTCCCTTCACCACTAGGCTAAGGGGCTGACCTGCAGTAAAATGCATTTTGTAAAGAGAACTAAGATGTTCTAATTCACAGAGCTGAGGTACCTGTTGTTGGTAGATAAGAATGCCAATAATATCATGCTAATTGATCAGTAAACTACTATTATGGCAGACTATTTGTGAAACATGGCAGCAATAATATTTCCCACTCTTTGTGCTCTTCTTACAATGTGACTTTGTGATCTTTCCTTTTTTCGAGAGAGGTTTTTGGTATTTTTTTGCTAGACAGCCTGTGTGCTCGCCAGAAAGATAAAGACAGAGAGACAGAAAGCAAGAGAGACAGAAAGCAAGAAATCACCCCCCAGGAGGGCTGGCCACACCACAATCGCTTCTCCTCCATTCTTCTCTCTGGATCTTGGACATGCACACACATGTGCCCAGTGTGAGTTTAAGCTACCAGATCCGGACTCGAACTGCGGTTGACTACATGGGAGTCCAGTGACATAGCCATTATGCCAACTGGTGGTCCCGTGATCTTTTCTTTTTTGGAGAGGTAAGTGAGTCTCTATGTTCTCAACTTTTAAATTTGGATAGATTTATGACTATAATGGGAGTAACACTAAGTTACTGCTGAGGACAGGTTATAAAAAATTGATGCACTTCTGCCTGTTTCTCTCAAGAAGTTCATTGTTGGAACTGAGCTATCACACCACAAGAGAGCCTAAGAAGTCCATGAAGATGCCCATTTGGAGAGAAATAGAGGCCCCTAGCACAGCCCTGGCTGAGCTCCCAGCAGAAGTCAGCACCAATTTACAAGCCACATGAAAATGGCATCTAGAAAGTAGATTGATCTCTCGGCTCCTTGCTGAGACACCCCAGCCGATGTCCTATGGAGCAGAAATGAGCTATAACAACCAAGATAAATAAGCAAAGTAAGTTATTGGTGTTATTTTAGGACATGAATTTTGGGGTGGTCCATTATGAATCAATAGCTAGCTAGTTGGGATGGCGGCATGGTGGTTAAGATGCAATCTCACATGGAAGGTATCTGTTTCAAGTCCAAAGACCTCCCTGAGTACACTGGGCATGTGTTTTCCCATGTTCTGGGACTGTCTGAAGCTGCGATGGATTACAGCATCAAGATGCTGTTGGGGAGAGGGGTGTCTCTCTCTCTCTCTCTCTCTCTCTCTCTCTGTCTCACAGAAGAAATTTAAAAAAAGGAAGCTGGTTAAAGTGTTGTAATAAGAGTTACTATAACTAAAATAGTAATAACAATGTGATAAGAGTTTCAAATGTAGGGAACCAGCAGTTAGCGTAATGGCTATGTCACTGGACTCCCACGTAGTCGACCGTGGTTCGCGTCCTGGACCCGGTGGCTTAAAACTCACGCCAGGCGCGTGTGCATGCGTGCCCAAGATCCCAAGAGGAGAATGGAGGAGAAGGGATTGTGGCTTGACCATCCCCCCCTGGGGGGTGATTTCTCGCTTTCTGTCTCTATGTCTTTCTCTGTCTGTCTGGTGAGCGCACACGCCCTATCGCAAAAACCTCTCCAAAAAAAAAAAAAAGAGTTTCAAATGTAATAACTCAGTTTATTTTCACAATAATCCCAAGGCACAGAATATTTCTATTCCCAATTTACATACAAGGACACTCAAACGCACACATAGATTAAGTAATGCATTCTTTCATTCTTGCTAATTCAGTTAGCATGCAGCAGAATGGGGCTATGAACTATGTCTGGCTACAAAAACAACGTTCTTAACCACAGTGCAGAGAACTCCTGAGCAAATTCCACTAAATCAGGATCTAATAATTGGTCTTGAAGTTCAGTTAAGTCCATATCTGCTATCCCAGACCCTGATGAGCCAAGTTTTTCTCTTCTCAGTGAGAAGACATACAACAAAATATACTACTCTAACACTGACCGGAGACTGTACTTTTCTTTCTTTCTTTTATTTTTAGAGAGGTTTTTGCTATAGGGTGCGTGCGCTCACCAGACAGACAGAGAGAGAGAGAGAAAGCAAGAAATCATCCCCAGGGGGGATGGCCACGCTGCAATCCCTTCTCCTCCATTCTCCTCTCGGGATCTTGGG
This sequence comes from Tupaia belangeri chinensis, assembly GCF_000334495.1. Taxonomy (NCBI): domain Eukaryota; kingdom Metazoa; phylum Chordata; class Mammalia; order Scandentia; family Tupaiidae; genus Tupaia; species Tupaia belangeri. Next base: position 7,518,016 of record NW_006159565.1, read on the forward strand.
CACACACGTGCCCGGTGTGAATTATAAGCTACCGGATCTGGGACACAAACCACGGTCAACTGCATGGGAGTCCAGCGACATAGCCATTACGCTAACTGCTGGTCCCAAGAGACTGTATTTTTATAAAAAGGCCTTCTCCACCACAGTGATATCAAGGTTAGAAAGAAAAACAATCAATCTTGGGACCAGCAGTTAGCGTAATGGCTATGTCGCTGGACTCCCATGCAGTTGACCGTGGTTTGTGTCCCAGATCCGGTAGCTTATAATTCACACCGGGCACGTGTGTGCCCAAGATCCCGAGAGGAGAATGGAGGAGAAGGGATTGCGGTGTGACCATTCCCCCTGGGGGGTGATTTCTCATTTTCTATCTCTCCGTCTCTCTCTGTCTGGCTGGCAAGCGCACGCACCCTATAGCGAAAACTTCTCAAAAAAAAAAAAAAAGAATCTTTAGCAAAGATATTTTTAAATAACAATTTTAATATAAAAAATAATACATATTTATTATTTTCTTAATTTTACTTATTATTGTTTTTAATTTGCTAAAGGGCATGTGTACTCACAAGAGAGAGACAGAGATAAAGTGAGAAGGCAAGCAGTCAGGTCTGGGACTCAAAGCAGAGTCGACCATGTGGGAGTCCAGTATGTTAGCACCACACCACCTGCAGGCCCCTACATATTTATTTTTAAAAATTAGAAACCTGGGGCTGGCAGGTGATATGGTGGTTAAAGACGCTGAACTCGCACATGACTGACCACGGTTCAAGTCTCGAACCTGGCAGCTTGCTTTCTCACTTTCTCTCTCTGACTCTATCTCTGTCTTTCTCTGATCAAATTAAAACTAATAAAAGTAAATAAAGTGAAATAAAATAGTTTTTTTAAAAATCCTACAAATTCTTCTTAAAAAATTAGAAACCTAAGTATATATTTTTTTAAAAATATGATTATCCAGAGATCACCACTGTCAACATTTTTATTTCTTTTCTCTTTTTTGATTTTTTTTAATAACATTGACATCAGAAGGCATTTTGAGTTTTAAATCCTGATTTTTTTTCACAATTATATAATCAGTATATTTCCTTGTCATTCCAAAAAAAAAAAAAAACTTTCAACACACACACACACAAAGGGTTACAGAAGGATTATCTCAATATATGTAATATAATTCATATTTTATTAATGGATATTTGTTTGTTTCCATTTTTTTATCTTGTTTATAATTCTTCAACAAATATCTTTCTTGCAACTTCATTAGCATAGCTTCTAGAGCAAAAATGACTGAGTTAAAAATACGTGGGTTGTTGGGAAAAGCAGTTAGCATAATGGCTATGTTGCTAAACTCTCATGTAGTCGACCGTAGTTTGAGTCCCAGACCCGGTGGCTTAAACTCACGCCAGGTGCGTGTGCGTGTGTGCCCAAGATCCTGAGAAGAGAATGGAGGAGAAGGGATTGCAGCGTGGCCATCCTCCCTGGGGGTGATTTCTCACTTTCTATCTCTCTGTCTCTGTCTTTCTGGCAAGCGCACATACCCTATAGCAAAAAACTCTCAAAAAATAAATAAAATTAAAATTAAAATTAAAAAATGCATGGGTTGTTGAGCCAATCAGTGTCCTGGTGGTTATGGTGGCTGGAACTCTATGACTAACAGTGTGGCTCAAGTGTCAGAACTGGAGTCTTAGAAAACATGCTGGTGCACGTGCACGTGTCCAAAATCCTGAGAGGAGAATGGAGAAGAAGGGATTACAGCATGTAATCATGCCCAGCATGATTTTCAAGCTGCTAGGTCCAGGACCTGAATCATGGTGGTCCATGCGGTAGTCTTATGCCTTAACCACCATGCCACCTGCTGACCCTCATTTAAGGCTGGTTTTCTTGACAAGTGTCAGTTTTCACCTTCCTGCAGTAAATGATTTCCTTGCCTATATTTGTAGAGGAGACTCCTTCTCAGTCAAAAGATTGAATTCATGGACATGTGAAAGAGATAATGACTTGGGAATCCCACGGACTCTGCTGTAAATTGAAAACTGGCAACTTGGGGAAACCTCAGTTCTCTTCTCTAGAAGGGCCCAAGAAGGGAATGGCAGAGTTAGGTCATATTCCTTAATACCCCAAACTACTAAAATAGCTGCATATCTGTGTATCCTTACTTCTTCCTCTGCAATCAGCCTTACTATTTTAGTCTACTTCTAGCTTTCTACTGCTCTTTTCATACTATTATCATTACTAGAATCCTAGTCTCATCATGTAGATATTATTATTCTGTTTGAATATATGAGTGTCTCCCTTCTCCCTTACCAGCTTCTATAAATTCAACAATCTCTTCTGTCCTTCCCCAAGATTCACTACAAGGATAGGTGAGAGGAATGAACATTGTAATCGTCCTTAGAGAATTTCTTCTGTCTTCCTTGCTTGTACTTACCACCACAATAACTGGTGAGATATCCAACATCTATCTACTACGGCTGTTTTCACCTCAAATTAACATGTTGTTGCTATCTTAGTAGCTCTGATTTTCTCTTTAATATCTCTTTAATAGCTTTCCCTCCTTAGCTGTTCTCAGTGTCATTTGAAATATGGTTTTGTAGCCCAGTGTACATTGGTTAAATTGTTACTGTCTCACCCAGAGATCAAGAACAGGTTTCTTTTTCTTTGTCTTTTCTTTGGGGATTATTACTTTTTTTTTCCTTTGGGGATTATTATTTTTTTTCCTTTGGGGATTATTGAAGATCCCATATAATGAACCATTCAAAAAGTCCATAGAAATACATATTATGAAAGAACTATGCATGGATTTCAAAAAGTTTGCACCAATCTAAGGTTTTACTTTGATTCCAGTTCTCCACACACTTTTTAAAGTTCCCTCATATTTCTAGCTGTTACAAGATGATTTCGGTCCATCTGTTATCTACGTATAAGTGCATACAGCACTTTTAGAAACTTGGTTCTAAAGTCTTTGAGAACAGAGAATGTAGTTAACGTGACCATAGTTAGGATACTCACCTTGCTGTCTAATAAGTATCTGATGAAATCCTGAGCAAGGGAAGAACCCAGGCCAAACGAAACTGAAAGGGCCTTATAAGAGTGCCTGCTCTATCACCTCTTTTTTGTTCACTGATCCTTTTGTTTTGAGTTTTTACTGAACACTATTTTTTTGGGGGGGTGGGGAGAGGTTTTCACTATAGGGCATGTGCGCTCACCAGAAAGAGAGAGACAGAGAGACAGAAAGAGAGAAATCACCCCCCAGGGGGGATGGCTATGCTGCAATCCCTTTCCTCCTTTCTCCTTCTGGGATCTTGGGGACACACACATACACACCCGGCGTAAGTTTAAGCCACCGGGTCTGGGACTCGAACCACGGTCAGCTACATGGGAGTCCAGCAACATAGCCATTACACCAACTGCTGGTCCCGCTACTGAACACTATTAATGCAAGACATTACTTAGACAACATTTAGACAACATTATCACTCATTCCTCCAACCTGCCAATTCAGAGACTCAGGGGGCAGCATAATAAATTGAAACAAAGAGAATGCTAGTGAATTTAAAAATCATAAACCAGGTCAGTTTGTGGTTAAGGTGACTAGATCTCACATGGACGACTGTGTAGTTCAGTTCCCAGACCCAGAGACTGAAAACACACTGAGCACATGTGTGAGTGTTCAAAATCCTGAAAGGAGGGAAAAATGAAGGAGTTGCAGTGTAATCATGCCCCATGTGGGATACTTTCTCACTTTCTCTCTTTGTCTCTCTCTGGCAAATTTTAAAAAAAGGTGGGGAGAGCGGCAAGTGGCATGGTGGTTAAAGGTGCTGGAATCCAACATGACCCACTGTGGTTCGAGTCCCTGACCTGGCAGCTTTCATTCTCATTCTCTCTCTCTCTCTCTCTCTTGCTCTCTCTCTCTCTTTCTCTCTTTGCTCTCCCTCTTTCTCGCTCTGTCCCTCCCTGGTCAAATTAAAATAAATAAATAAAGTTAAATAAAATGAAAAAAATTATAAGTCATCTGATCCTGATAGCATCAGTTTATCTTAGAACTATAGACACCACCTACAAAAATACATCTTAATACCATTATTCTAATGCATAGAACAACCCTTAGACTGACATCTACTAAACAATATTGAATACAGCTATCTCAGGATGGAGCTCATAATATCCATTCTCTGCTCCAGGGCTCTTCATCAAGCACAATATAATGTAGGAGCAAAGAAACCAAGGGACAAGAGAGCTTAAACAATCAATTGGCAGAACATGAGTTAAATAGTCTGGGGGGGGTGGAGCTATACTCATATATTCTGTAGCGTTTACATTTTTGCTATTAATGTGGATTCTGATTAACTAAAAAATTTTTTCCAAATGTATTGAAAAGATTGTTACATCGTTTTTTAAAAAATTATTTATTTAATTTTATTGTTATTACTTTTTAAATTTTGCTCTAGAGCACGTGCACTCTTACCAGAGAGACAGAGAGAGGGAGAGAGGGAAAGTGAGAAAGCAAGCCTCCAGGTCCAGGACCATATGGGATTCCAGCAACTTCACCACCACACCATCTGCTGGCCCCAAGATTATTATATCTTTTGTGATGAAGTCATATTACCATAAAATTCAAATTTCAAGAAAAGGCAAACCAGACTTTCTCAGTGAAATCACTCTCTTAATTTTCAAAAGTTACTACCTAGGGCCAGCATACAGTGTAGCAATTACGTAGTTGCTGGACTCCCACATGGCTGAGAGTGGTTCAAGTCCCGGACCTGGGCGTATGTGCATGCATGCCCAAGATTCTGGGAGGGGAATGGAGAAGGGATTGCAGTGTGGTAAGCCTCCCTGGGTGGTGATTTCTCACTTTCCTTCTCACTGTCTCTATCTCTTTCTCTGGCAAGAACACACACCCTAAGGAAAAAACCTCCTAAAAAAAAGAAGTTACTTTCTTTATATTCTCACAATTCTAATGAACAACTTAACACCCATATAGAAAAGTCATCCTCAAATAAAAATAAAGTCAAAATAGTGAAGAAGAGAGAATACAAATGACTTTAAAGCTCATAATTACTATTAAACATTAGTATAAATTTATTTCTACTGTCTATCATAAAGCCACTTCTTTCTATCAGAAGACAATTTTCACTTTCCATTAGAAAACTCTATGCTGAAAGTACATAGGATGCAACATAATTTTCTCTAACTTTTCCCAAATATAACATAGAAAAGGCTGGCAGATGGCGTGGCAGTTAAGGGCACTAGACTCCTACATGACTGACTGCAGTTTGAGTCCAGGACCTGGCAGCTTCCTTTCTTACTCTCTTTCTCTCTCTCTATCTCTCTTTCACTCTGTCCCTGTCTGGTCAAATAAAAATAAATAAACAAAGTTAAATAAAATCATTCTTTTTTGGAAAAATGAAAGACTTACTGATAAAGAAAAATAATAACAACAATGACAACCAAAATAATGGTAATAGTGATATTTTTACATAATTTTATTGTATAAAATATGGGCAAAACCATTAGCCAAAATTTGATTGCACTTAACAATTCTAGATAAAGTAAAAATCAGGCAAATGTTTTAAAAATCTATAAACCCCTGTTTTCAAAAAAAATCAGTTACTAAACCCTGTCAACCGCCAGCGTTTATATTCTACTTGCCCTCTCTTCCTCTTGGTGAGCCAACAAGCTTTGCTCTTTGTCAGTAAGATATGACCTGATCAGCTTACTTCTGACTTGCCCTGGGGAAAAAGGACAGAATTACATGTGGGCACTTCAGAGTGACAAGTCTGTTCTCTGGGTCATTGAGAAAAACAAAGAGGGGCTTCACTGAAGACTCAAATAGCTGTGCATTGCTTCTGTGTAAACACGAGAATGAGACTACCAAAATACTCTTCAGGCTTCTCCCCAAAACCAGTAACTTCAAAAAGTGACACTTTTTTTTTTATATTACTTTTCTAGTCTAGCCCATTTCTTTAAACAGCTTTTAAAGTAAGAATAAAAACTCATTACGGATAAATACATTTTTGACAGAGAATAAGGTATTATACTTTAATGAGCTTTTATTCCTACTTTTTATTTCTTTTATTCCTACTTATAAAGCTAATATCCTTGGTTTGATTGTCACATATGGAATGCATACCTTGAAAAACATATTGTATACTATAGAGATATACAATGATTGAATGTAAATAATAAATAATTTAATAAATATATGCGAGGGCTAAGGGAAAAATAATTTCTATTTAAATAAACTTTTTTGGAAATTTTTCTTTTAAACAGTATAAATGTGGGGTCTGCAGGTGGCATGGTGGTTGAGGTGATGGACTCCCACATGGTCAAATGCAGTTGGAGTTCCAGACCTGGCGGCTTGCTTTCTCACTTTCCCTTCTCTCGCTCTCTGTCTCTCTCTGATCAAATTTTAAAAATATTAATAACAAAAAATAAAATTAAACGAATAAATCTTTTTAAAAAAATTATAAATGCATTTTAACCAATATTTGTGCATTTCTATTAAAATGTGCCAAGTCTATGGGACCAGCAGGTGGCACGGTGGTTGAGGTGCTGGGCACTCCCACATGACCAAGGTTGGTTAGAGTCCCAGACCTGGTGGCTTGTTTGCTTTCTCACTTTCTCTTTCTCTCTCTCTCTCTCTCCCCACCCAGTAAAATTAAAATAAATGAATAAATAAATACAAATTTTTTAAAAATGTGCCAAGTCTAGATTTAATTTTTAAACATAGATATGAAACCTAGTAAAGTATTTGTAGATGTGTAGCATTAATACTCATGAAATGCCAAACAAAAGGAATACAAATTTCACTAATGGGCCAGCCAGTGGCTTGGTGATTAAGTGGCTGAATCCCACATGGCCGACTTTATAGTTCAGATTTGGTGGTGAAGAAAAGGAGGGCATAGGTGTGCACATCCCCAAAATCCCAACTGGAGAAGAGAGGAGAACGGATTGCATCATGACTATCCCCTATGGGAGGTGACTTCTCAATTTCTCTTTGTCTCTCTCTCTCTCTCTGTCTCTCTCCAGTGAGTTTACATGCTCAACAGTAAAAACTATATGTATATATATATAAACAAACACATGACTAGCTAGCTAATGAAAGGATTATAAAATGCTTTTAAATTCCCAAACTTTAAGGCCAATTGATCCAACAATGAAGTGAAACTAATCGATATATAAATAAATATATAATATATCAACAGTTGCCATGAATCATGCTCAAAAAATGTAAGTACCTTCACATTTTACAAAAAATTTCCCAATGGAAAATGTGACTTAATTTCTAACTTATTTTCATTGGATTGTCAGAGAAATCATAACATATTTTTCTATGTTTTTCAAAGGTTACTTATTTATATAATGAACAAAGATCAAAGATCAATGTTATATTGCCTATTTTGTTCAATAACCTTTGCCATCTTTTTTTTTTTTTTTTGAGAGGTTTTTGCTATAGGGCACATGCACTCGCCAGAAAGACAAAGAGAGATAGAGAGACAGAAAGTGAGAAATCACCCCCACAGAGGATGGCCACGCTGCAACCCCTTCTCCTCCATTCTCCTCTCAGGATCTTGGGCATGCATGCACACACGCCTGGCGTGAGTTTAAGCTGCCGGGTCTGGGACTCGAAACGCAGTTGACTACATGGGAGTCCAGTGATATAGCCATTATGCTAACTGCTGGTCCCGACCTTTGCCATCTTTCAGTGAGCTTCGCAATTCTTTCTTCATAGAAGGACCTGTCTTTACTGTCAAAAAACAGAACAAGGTATCAATTTACACCTTCATCTGAATTGATTATACCAAGGAGTTTTGAAGAGAGCAAAACAAGTGGAAGTCTGGCAATGTGAGTTCAGGCAAGTATGGTGGGTGTGGCCACACATAGCATCTGAACTGCAATAATTTTTGAGGGGTGATTGTACTTGCATATAGTCTTGTGTTGTCCACAGCTCCTTTAGTGTCACTCTGGACATTTCTGGATGATGGATTCGCTCAAATTGTCCAACTCCCAACAGTACACATTTGAATTGATTGGTTTATTCCTCGGTAGCTGCTCAAAACACACGTCACCTTGAAAATTCCACCACACAGAGCATAACCTTCCTCTGATGAATGTCTGCTTTCGATGTTGTTTGATGTGAATCATCGCATCAGGACCAAGACCATTTGTTCACAAATTGTTGTAAACAATCCACTTCTCATCACCAGTTATCAGTTGCTTCAAAAAAGGATCCTTTTTATTACGTTTAATGAGCATACCTCAGATGTTTATACGCATCGTCAAATGAACTTCTTTGAGTTCACGAGGAACCCAAATATACAGCTTGCTTATGTATTCCAGTATCTTCAAATGGTCATGGATCTTCAATGTTTCTGCAAAGTCCCATGCTGTGTAATGTGAGTTTGAATCGATCCATGTCTTTATTGTCATCATCAAACTTCTGTGGGCCTCCCTGGCCAAGGAGTATCACTGAGATCAAAATCACCAGAGTGGAATTTCATGAACCATTGTTGACACTGACATTCTTGTAGAGAACTGTCAACATAAACTTTATGGAACTTTTCACAAGCTTGACATCTGTTCTTCCTTTACGGAAGTAAAATAGTAAAATATGGCAAAAATGCAGTTCGGTCTTCCATCTTCAACTTGTAAAATCCCCAAAACTCAATCAAATCATTTAGTTATGATTTTTTTTTTTAGAATGAAACTAGAACTATCAGTTGTCAAATGACATAACAATAACATAGATGCAAATGACAATAGTACTTCCAAAAATGAGCTAGCGCCATCTGTTGCAAAAATATGTCATGACTTTTCTGACAACCCAGTATTTGGAATACCTGGCACTGTAAAACAGTTAACTTAATCCAAATTTAATTGATAATGATTATACCTCATTCCTTAAAAATCTTGCAGATAGGGCCAGCAGATGACCTAGCCATTACATGTCCGGTCTTCCACATGCCCAACCATGGTTTGAGTCCTGGACCTGGTGGCTTGAAATTCACGCTGGGCATGCGTGCATGAGTGTGTGTGTGTGTGTGTGTGTGTGTGTGTGCGCGCACGCAGAAGATCCCAAGGGGAGAGTGGAAGAGAAGAAAATACTGTGTGGCCATCCCTGAGTGATTTTTCACTTTCCCTGTCATTACCTCTGTCCCTCTCAACCCTCACCCAGTTCAGGTGCCCTCTAAAAAAACCCAAAAAAACAAAACAAACAAACAAAAAAAAAAAACAAAAAAAAATACAAAACTTGCCACATTTGAATTGATTGGTTTATTCCTCGGTAGCTGCTCAAAACACACGTCACCTTGAAAATTCCACCACACAGAGCATAACCTTCCTCTGATGAATGTCTGCTTTCGATGTTGTTTGATGTGAATCATCGCATCAGGACCAAGACCATTTGTTCACAAATTGTTGTAAACAATCCACTTCTCATCACCAGTTATCAGTTGCTTCAAAAAAGGATCCTTTTTATTACGTTTAATGAGCATACCTCAGATGTTTATACGCATCGTCAAATGAACTTCTTTGAGTTCACGAGGAACCCAAATATACAGCTTGCTTATGTATTCCAGTATCTTCAAATGGTCATGGATCTTCAATGTTTCTGCAAAGTCCCATGCTGTGTAATGTGAGTTTGAATCGATCCATGTCTTTATTGTCATCATCAAACTTCTGTGGGCCTCCCTGGCCAAGGAGTATCACTGAGATCAAAATCACCAGAGTGGAATTTCATGAACCATTGTTGACACTGACATTCTTGTAGAGAACTGTCAACATAAACTTTATGGAACTTTTCACAAGCTTGACATCTGTTCTTCCTTTACGGAAGTAAAATAGTAAAATATGGCAAAAATGCAGTTCGGTCTTCCATCTTCAACTTGTAAAATCCCCAAAACTCAATCAAATCATTTAGTTATGATTTTTTTTTTTAGAATGAAACTAGAACTATCAGTTGTCAAATGACATAACAATAACATAGATGCAAATGACAATAGTACTTCCAAAAATGAGCTAGCGCCATCTGTTGCAAAAATATGTCATGACTTTTCTGACAACCCAGTATTTGGAATACCTGGCACTGTAAAACAGTTAACTTAATCCAAATTTAATTGATAATGATTATACCTCATTCCTTAAAAATCTTGCAGATAGGGCCAGCAGATGACCTAGCCATTACATGTCCGGTCTTCCACATGCCCAACCATGGTTTGAGTCCTGGACCTGGTGGCTTGAAATTCACGCTGGGCATGCGTGCGTGAGTGTGTGTGTGTGTGTGTGTGTGTGTGTGTGCGCGCACGCAGAAGATCCCAAGGGGAGAGTGGAAGAGAAGAAAATACTGTGTGGCCATCCCTGAGTGATTTTTCACTTTCCCTGTCATTACCTCTGTCCCTCTCAACCCTCACCCAGTTCAGGTGCCCTCTAAAAAAACCCAAAAAAACAAAACAAACAAACAAAAAAAAAAAACAAAAAAAAATACAAAACTTGCAAATAATCAATTCATAGTAGTTTCCAAGGGAAAAGAAGACTAACTGTAGTAGATCTGCTTCCCGAGACAGTACCAATGAGTGCAGTTTTCACAGCCACTTATAAAGAGAGATAATAGAGACCAGGCTTTGAATCCATTTTGAACATGTTTCTCTTGACTTTAAACACATGCATGTACCTAAATAATCCAGACTGCAGGGAAATAGCAATCTCTAACAGAGATCATTTCAAACACAAGGAGAAGTACAGAGTCAGTTTGGGGAAAAAAAAGAAAAGTTTAACAATTTCTGGAAATCTTCCTCCCAGGAAGTCTGTATGTGTTCCTAAAATAGCACCAATGCTTCAAAAAACAGAAACAATAGGATAGTTTGCAAATGAGAAATAACATGGTTTTAGGGCAATTCACTTATATGATATCTAGTAAACATACATCTCAATAATCACACATGTATTGATCTGTTCTTACTGTTAGCCATTCTCCAAAGCTACATTTACTCTAATCATTGCCAAAGATAGGGCAATGGCCTTTGATTTGTAATTAAGTTTCAGAACCAGCCTTAGATACTGTTATCTCAAAGTCTGAACATCCAGGACAGTAGGCAGAAGTATGTCTCAAACCATTTCACTCCCAAAGATAAATTGTGAAAACACATGGCTCAATTTATTAGTGGATTGTTTCTTTTGAACTGATCTTGGCCTCATTTGTCACTGTAGAGATAAAAAGGAACTATCCACAGGTTTTAGCCATGTCTTGGTATGTGCTTTCTCAGATTTGCTAGTAAGCGCTTACATGTCCCCTTTAGTTGCAGTTCATAAAAGCAAAATTAGGTGGGTCCTATGACTCTGCCTTCATAAAAGTCGGAACTGAGGCTCACAGAACTAATTTTCCCCGAAGGACTGCAAAGAACAAAGATTCACTCTCTCTGTTTGCTCTGTCTGTTTTATTCAAAGTCCATTTAAAAAGTCTTTTTTTTTTTTTTTTCAAGTGTGTTTTTGCTTGCAGTTTAAAATGAAGAAGGATGAAAGGGGACAGGGTATTGGGGATGGGAAAGGTGTCAAGACACAGCCTACGTCGGCTGGAGTTGGACGTGTTCCATCTGCATGGCCTTTCATGGAGGCCCTGAAGAGGGAAGAAAGCAGAAATTGTCAGGCTTCCAGTTTTGCGCTAGCCAAATGCCTCATCCCATCACTTTTGGTTAGGTACTAACCCATTCTGAACCTCCTTTCCACCTTTTCTTCCCTAGAAGGCCAAAGGAGTGCTTTTCTCATTTGTTCTTTTGTTGTTTATTAACAACCTTTCTTTCAATCTCCAAAGTATAAGAGTCTATCTTGGATCCTGGAGGAAACAAGGGTATGGGAAGTAGAGGGCAGGTAGGGAAATAACCACTCTGATCTTTCTTTGATTTCTGTTTCAAGTTATATAATGATAGATCTCACTTCAGTGCAGTTATGTTTTGGAAATATAGTTAAAAGGGGTATGTGGTTGTTTTTAGGTACATTTTAAGTGTTGACTAATAAAAGACAAATATCAGGAAAGAACAGTTTGATATGGCATTTTAAAAAAACTTTCAGTATTTTAAGGCATCTGTGACCTGCTAAAATCTAATTATTTCTCCAATACCCTTTGGAATTGTTCAGAAAGATGCGGTACAGTTTCTAACTGGTGCATTAAGTATCTGGCCTGACTTCACAGAATTACAGATAGCTGAGTGTGCACTCTCTATATGTTTTATTAACATCCCATAGGCTCATGCTAAGATGTAGTACTGATGTGCCCTGACATGCATCACTACCTGTTGACAGAAAAAACTGGGCTAGACTTGAGAGGGTCTACAAATAGAAAATCTTTTAAAGATGTTTTGGCAATTTTAACAGAAACTCTGGCTTAAAAACAAAAAAAGAGAAAAAAGAGCAGCTTCAAGTTTGTAAATTTATAAAACATGCCCAAGTTTCAGCATGCCAAATCTTCTGAAAATGAGCTAATCTCCAGCAAGTGTTCCTTTCTTCTCAAACTAATGGTACCCCATTTTCCTTTGTTTCATATCCTCTCTTCCATTCTCAGTCATGTCTTTGATTGGGGTTGACCTTATCTACACTTCTACAGTGGGTATAAGCTCATGTTAGGGTTCAGAAATGAGCATATGGTGAAGTTTAAATAAATGAGGAAGAGTAATCCCTAGGATTCCAACCAGGACCTTCTGGAGGGGACTTCGCTTGAACACCGTGTTATAGGAATATGATACGTGGAGCTGCAACTGCCAAAGAGAAAAGCTGCAAACTGCCAATGGTCCTGATATGGTTGTCCACACTGGAAAAGGCAACAGCCAGCCAGAGAGAAACTAATACTCTTATCAACACTTTTTTTTGGGGGGGGAGAGGTTTTCACTATAGGGCGCGTGTGCTCACCAGACAGACAGAGAAAGACATAGAGACAGAAAGTGAGAAATCACCCCCCAGGGGGGATGGTCACACCACAATCCCTTCTCCTCCATTCTCCTCTCGGGATCTTGGGCACGCACACACATGTGCCCGGCATGAGTTTTAAGCCACCAGGTCCGGGACGCAAACTGCAGTCGACTACGTGGGAGTCCAATGACATAGCCATTACGCTAACTGCTGGTCCCTCTGATCAACACTTTTTAAGCCACTGTACCAAGCTTTACCTGAAGCCATACCAAATATTTACACTTTTCAGTTCCATGAGCCAGTAGATTCCAATGGCTGATTGCTCAGTAAGAACTGGATTTCCAATCACTAAAGCCAAATATTCTCTGTCGATAACTATCCAAGACATTTACTATACAAAGCCTGCATTGGTTTTTCACTCTTTCATACAACTTTGAGGACTTTATTCTCATGAAGAATAATGAGAGGAAGGAAAATCATCCAGAAATTTCTTTCTAATACTTAAAGGAACCTTAATACACATAAAATTAAATGTCATCATCGTTGAAGGTGGCTCAGGGATTGCTTACTCCTATGAATTTCTTTTAAAGACATAGTCAATGGGTATATATACAAAAAATAAATGAATGAATGTGTGAGTGAGATCACTTAAGTCTAGACAGGTAGGCAGATCTGAATTAAATTGTTTTATGAAATAATTATGTATTGTAGTCACTTTCAGCTGGGAGTTGTTACTAAAAGAAATTTGTTTTTATTGTTGTTGTTTATTTTGTGCTCTGATGCACGATGAAATGGCAGAGCCTGGAAAAGTGATCAAATCCAATCTTCCCTGTTCTCCACCAGAGAATCTCCCATCTTCTCACAAAAACAGAAGAACACAAAGTCCTTTGATATGACAAGTTTAAACAGACTTAGGAGTTTAAAACTGAAATATGCTATTGAAGTTCATTTCCAAGTCAGTTGTTTCCCATCTGAAATGCATTTTCTTATGTATGATGTTCACAGGCTAGTCTGAGAAACAACAAAATACAGCCTTTCAACCCAAACTGGCTACTAGAACTTAACTAAGTTGTAAGTCCTAGGTATACAAGGCTATGAGATGCATGAGGACAACAGAAAAAAAAAAAATCAGTAAGAAAAGCTCCTATCCATCTCTCTCTCCCACCCCACACATCTCCTGGTTGCAGAAATACTTGAAAGGGAAATTTGAACAGTGTGAAAACTCATTACTGGCCCTCTCCCACCTCCCTTTGCACACTCTTCTCCCACTCCTTAATGTCTGTCCCTTTCTTCCAGGTACTCAGATGTCCCTATGTTAATAATGACAGCTATCATTTTATTGGTATGAGTTCAGGCACTAAGCTAATAAACTCAGAGATTAAATAATGTGTCTTTAGTCACATGACAAAACCAAAATGGAGGCTGGGAATGCAAGACTATTTTGTTTTGTTATTTATTTATTTATTTTTTTTGAGAGGTTTATGCTATAGGGTGTGTGTGCTCGCCAGAAAGACAGAGAAAGACAGAAAGTGAGAAATCACCCATTAGGGGGATGGCCATACCGCAATCTCTTCACCTCCATTCTCCTCTCGGGATCTTGGGCATGCATGCACACACACCTGGCATGAGTTTAAGCCACTGGGTCCGGGACTTGAACCATAGTCGACTACATGGGAGTCCAGCAACATAGCCATTACACCAACTGCTGGTCCCATTTTGTTATTTTTTAATTGTGTGAGGATATGTGTGCCAGAGAGACAGAGAGCAAGAGAGAGAGAGCCCCTCTAAATGCATGTGGTTGTATTGCAATCCTTCTTCCTCCACTTCTCCATCTCATCAGGATTTTGAGCTCACACACACACACAGGCACATGCACACATGATTACTCCCTTTGTGTCTTCCAAGTCAGAGGAGCCAAAATTCAAGGTACAGTTGGTCATGTAGGATCTGGATACCAATGCACAACGCTTAATCACTATACTGTGAATGGGAGGGGTACTCTGAAGCCTAAGCTCTTAAACATTGAACTTCCTTCACACTGAGCTGACTCCTTCCTGCTGTGAAAATCCAGCCCCTCCCTTCCTATCACATCCTAAAAGGCTTCTTGTGTTGAACACTGCCAGGCTCCCTTCCCCTTCAACTAGGACAGTCATTCCCTTATTGTAGCTAATCTCCTTTAGGAAACAAAGGAGGAAAGCAATCTGAGGCAACTCCTAGCAACTCTTAACCTTTCCAAAGGTGGTACATACTGTTTCAAAAGGGGCACACATAAGTTTACCTCCAACTGGCAGAATTTCAGGCAGTGGATAAGAGCAGGAAGTAAAAAAGAAAAAGAAAGGAAGGAAGGAAGCCACAAAAGAGAATATATTTTTTGATAGATTAGTATGTCCAAGGCTCGATTAAAAGTTCGCCTCTAAACTTGAGTATAGAAGATTACATTTTTCACAATTTCTTGCCGTTTATATTTTAATCCACAGCTGAAAAAAGAAAACAAAACAAAACAAAAAACACCAGCAACAATACATATATATCCATTCAATAAATTTTTGCTGCCTTTGTATGCCATGTGATGAAATCAAAGCACAGAGCAGGTAACACAAAGTTATATAATAAATGGTAGCCTGGGGAGTTGAAACCTCAGAACTCCTACCTCCCAGGCTGGTACAATTTCTTTTAGATACCTATAACCCAAACTGACGATTTATCTTTCTTTCTTTCTTTCTTTTTTTTTGAAGGCCTGCCTGAATAGGCCTGCCTGATTAAATATGGATATAAACTCGAAAAATTTGATTGGGCAAAAATTTCCTTTCTAAACAGAACCAACTCCCATCTGAAAATGCCTTCTAGAAAGACTTACTACATAAAATAATTTAATCCATGTGTTTGTTTTTCAGTAACAGAACAGAATCTACTCTTTCTTAAGAGATTATCTGTTATTCCCACCTCCTTTCCCTCCACAAATTCAGCAACTGCACCTCAGTTTAATTGTTTTACTACCTAACAATTCTAAAAAATTGACCTTTTGATAGACATTAGAATTCTAAAACTCCTACACTTAATGGATCTGACCTCTGAGGCCCATATAAATGCAATCAGAACAATAGGGGTTAGTGAATACAGCCTTCTATTTTGATATCACCAATCTTGGAGGGGAACTCAGAAGGTCAAAGAGCTATCAAACTAGCATATAAATAGATAAACTAAATGAAGCTAATGAAAAGACCATAATCAAATACTTCTGGGAAAAATGATTAGCTGACCTCTTTCAAAAAGAAACATTCAGAGAGATTTTTAAAAGGATAAAGGAGAAAATCATAAACCTCTAAGAATAAAACAAAGATATTAGTTTAAGGAAAGTGTCCTCCAGGTAAATATAAAAGCAAAGTTCTTCCCAATGATAGTAAAAAGAGAAATGCACTCAATTAGTGGAAAATTTATGGGCCCAAAGCAATTGTTGACCAAAAAGCAGAAACTAGTCTATGAAAATCATAATTAAAAATAAAAGTCCATAGGTCTATTAATTAGGCATAGAAATTTATAATCTCTATGTCTTGCAATTGTCCAGTACTTAATCCAAATAAAATCACCCCTAAGAGATCTTTTTTCTTAAGATGTTTATATCTGAATCCATGCTCAGAATAGTAAAAATATATCAGAGAAGAAAATATTCTATTTAATTGTTTAAAAACTTTCATTGGGGTTGTTCCTTAAAAATAAGTAATCTAGTATATATTAAACTGTATACAAGATTGTCAAACAGTGGAAGTACATGAAACTATTTTTCTAAAAGATGTATGGAACAATAACTTATACTTTACCACTAAAAGAATAGATTGTTTACTTCTGTTTTTAATACATTCCTGTTCCCCTTCCCTTAAATGAATCAGTTATTTATTTAACCTGCTTTCTATTCATTTGCTGAATAAATATTCACAGTTGGGTTGCTGGTCCTCATCTTCTACAATTATAATGTTAGAAAACTAGTCAACTCTAAAAATAATTTTAGCTAACTTTTTTCAATACCCATGGCTTAGACATAAAGAGAAACCTTTGGGTTTTTTTTACTGTAATCTTATAAATATCCTCCTAGCATGCCTGCATTTTTTTATAAGCATGCTACCACCACCTTGTTGTAGTAAACTTTATAAAATGTTGAGATCCGAAGGGCTGCCTACAAACCAAATGCCATCCTAAGCTTTGGCAGGCTGAATGCCTCATTTCGGCTTCTCTCGCCCCCTCTAGCGTTTACAAAGCTGATTGTCTGATTATCCAGTTACCTCACTGAACAAGAGCTTGGCTAAGTCCTGCCCATCTATGACATCACCCCCTCTTCCACCACTGCGAGGTGAAGCTTTAAACTTCAGACTTGGAGGTGGGCTGCGTGCAGTAAACTGGAATGCTCTCTCGCGCTCACTTCTCAGTGCAGGAGTGATCTGAAGCAGGACAAGCTCAGCTTCAGCTGCCGCTGGCTTTGTGTGGACAGGACGCAGAGCCTGGGAGGGGGGAGGGCTATTACTCCAATTCTCAGTCAATGGAATTACAGCTCTAACGGCAGTGTATATAGGATTGCTTTTTCTCGTCTTCCTGGTAAGTGTTTTTCCATGTTTTTTTCCTATGATTGTCCCAGAAAGTTTGCTTGATTTTAGTCTCTAGAGAGAAATGACTTGGTACCATGAGAATTCAAATAGAAATGTTTGCTCTGTCACCAGTATGAGCAATAAATGTGCGTGCAAGCCCGCAAAGAAAATTTTGACTATATAGCCAAATGCAAGAAGTTTCTTAAAATTTTCTTTCATTTAAGAAAAAAAAAGAAAAAGAAAAAGAAAACTAATGGCTATTTTCTGTCTCTATTGCTATTTGAAAACAGCCTTATGGAAAACAGCTGCCGCTGGCTTTGTGTGGACAGGACGCAGAGCCTGGGAGGGGGGAGGGCTATTACTCCAATTCTCAGTCAATGGAATTACAGCTCTAACGGCAGTGTATATAGGATTGCTTTTTCTCGTCTTCCTGGTAAGTGTTTTTCCATGTTTTTTTCCTATGATTGTCCCAGAAAGTTTGCTTGATTTTAGTCTCTAGAGAGAAATGACTTGGTACCATGAGAATTCAAATAGAAATGTTTGCTCTGTCACCAGTATGAGCAATAAATGTGCGTGCAAGCCCGCAAAGAAAATTTTGACTATATAGCCAAATGCAAGAAGTTTCTTAAAATTTTCTTTCATTTAAGAAAAAAAAGAAAAAGAAAAAGAAAACTAATGGCTATTTTCTGTCTCTATTGCTATTTGAAAACAGCCTTATGGAAAACAGCAAGTTGGAAAGTGAAATGTTAAATATGAAATAATACAAGGCAGATTTTTCACAGATAGGGAAGCAAAAGGTCTTTCTAACTTGGTGTGTACTGTATGTGTGGTATGATCACCAATTGCTGTTTTTACAACTGTGAAAGAAAATCAATAATCCCTCTGCCCGTGAGTACGCAGTACATGAAAAGCATACATCTTGCTCACAGCTAACCGAGCTACTCCTGGCGACTTCTGTGCCTCTGTAAAGGATTAACAGCTACACCTAGATTTTAAAGCTTGCACTGCTATCCTGCCAGAGCTACTTCAAGCATTTTAGGCTTGCAAATCTCAACTTGTAAGTTCAACTTAAGAGGAGGGAGAGACTTTTCCAAACCATATTCCCTTGCCAGTATTATGCCAAAATCCATTGCCTGGGCAAGTGTAGTATGTGACTAGCATAGCAAATGGCTAAGTCTACTCAGACACACTAACAAAGCTCACCCTGGAAGCTATGCCTGATGTATGCAGTGAGTTCAGGGTAGCAGGGGAAATAAAATTAATGAGCAGAACCTCACCAAGTGGGATCTGTAGAGTATCCATTCATTTGCAACTTAAAATAGAGACATTTTTATATGGGAAGGAATGCATTTATACTACAGAGTTTTTGAAAAGTACTTAAACGTATCTTCTAAAAAAGAATCTGTTTGCAAGTGAATTAGATCTGAAACAAAATGGTTGCAGAGAGGTAAAGAATGCAACAGGCCCATATTTTCTCAACATCTGGGGAATGGGGGGTTAGTTTTTATTTATTTATTTATTTAGAATTAATTAAAAAGAAAAGGTCCTTTATTATTTTTCTACTATGGAATCAAATTCTCTAATAGTTTTAATAAATAGCTAGTTTAGGTTTTCTTAATAAATCTATCTGCTTTCAACTGAACATATATGTTACTGTATTAACCTGGAACAACATGAATAAAACCACCAGAAATGTGCTTCCTCCGCTGTAGCAATGCCTTTCATTTATCTTTAACTGCATAAGAATATCCTGACTAGCATAAACATGAAAAAACAAATTTGTCTGTTTTCAGGTAGAATTGTTTGCGCTTGACCCAAAATGACAGATGAATTGATACTAATTTCTTTTGAAATTAGTGAAGAAAAAAAATCAGTCTTTTAAAAGTACCACAATAATGTTAATATTAATACTACAGATATCAATAGTAATGTCAGGTTTAAATCATGATGAGATTAAGTCAGAGACATGCCACTTAGTTTTACATACATATAAACATACATACCATACATACATCCATCCATATACTTATTAGGCTGATACAATAAAATAGGGTGACAAAGCCATGATTACATGTATTTAACCAAGAAAATTACAGTTTCATTGTTTTAATGGAGCATTTTCAAAACAAAAGTCCAAAGATCAGCAAAGATATTAGTGAATGAATAAATGTAATGAATTCATTAGTAATGTGTTCTATTACTATCAGTTATAAACTGGGATTTTCATTTCTCTGCAGTACCCCCTTTTAAATCAATTATGGTTAGGTTCAAAACGCCCCAATTAAACACTTCTAAAAAATAACGTTTGTGAAATTCTTATTTGGGCAGCAAATAAAGTTTTTACAGACAGGAGAAAAACAGTTTAGAATATCTGTCATAACTACATGTGGCAGCAAAATAGAAGGTATGTTTCTTTTGCTTTCAAGTGTTAATTAAGAAGCCTCCAATTCTATCAAAACTTTTTCAGAGCTAAATGAAGCGGTGTGAAATAAATTTGGTTGAAATCTTGTGGCTGTCAGACTTTGTTAGCAAGCTATTAATTATCTTTACCCCAGTTTCTCCTTTGACTATATTGCCCAATCAAATAGAAACTCCAATTACGCTCAGCATCTCCTGCCTAGGGACACAAGACCCTAATGAACACTCGGTCTCTCCAGATGAAAAATACAATTATCAGCTTTAAACATGCAAGTGCACTGCAGAAAGATTTTTCTGCGCTTCCCTTGGCTATACAGCCTAAGTCTTCCAGGAGTCTCTTTCTGGATTATTTCGAATAATTTTAAACCCTACAAGAGAATTTACCTTGTCCTTATATCATGAATGTTTAATCTTTCTTGCTTGTTATATTTTCTATGCCAACATTAATACTAATAATAAATTAATAAGACCTTTTAAAAAATACTGTTTAGAGTTGCCATTTCAGTCGACGCTCAACTTTACCCCCCCCTTTTTTTAAGGTGGGTGGGCTATATAACAAAGAATGTGATTAATGGCAAGATCCAGTGCGAAGCCAAAGGTCCTTCATAAACCCCCTTCTATATTCAGACTAGTTTATTTAAAAAGCATTATACATAATTATTTAAAGTCAAATGAACGCTGCCATAAACGAAGTCAATGAGGAAAGTAAGAATCAGTAAATTTTTCAAAGCCTTTCTCCCCTCCTTCTTCCCTCATTGCCTGTCCCTCCCACCCCCCACCTTTTGCCCCAGAGGCCTTCACTGTTCTTCTCAACGGGAGGCTTTGTTGTAATTAAACTAGAGAAAAACTGGCCAGCAGCAGCCAACATCTGACTTGCGGCTTCTGAAAGCAGTGTTCTGGTAGAGTGTACCACCCCCCAGTGGGCAAAAACTCTACAGTAAATCTCTCGGAAATATTAATCCTCCAGACTGCATTTTCTCTTCAGAGTATAAAAGGGTTGTTTCTTTGCTCCATCTAACATTCCATCATTTCAAAAATTTACCTAAACTCAGACAAATTTCCAACAAAGAGATGGTTTATAAATGTTTTCTGCAAAAGCCTGCTTCTTCCTCAGAACCAAAATAAATATATGCATTTCAAAAAGCATTTTTCAGTTTCAAAATGTAGATCAACATCACTAAATCTGGTTTAACATCACACCAGAAGACAGTTTTGAAAGCTATGTTTATACTGCAGTTAGGGAGGAGGTTTCAGGACTTTTGATTTACCTATTGACAACTCTAGAAAAAACATTTTAAGAAGAAACAAAATATAATTTCGGCAATTGCTAAAGCTCCATTTGTTTTGCATATGCATAATCTCTTTCCCACCCCCAAATCAAGCATCAGGAATGCACAAAAAGCTCTCTCCAGGTATTAGTCTGTATAAATGAGAGGAGAGAGAAATTGCTCTCACTTGATGAGACAATGACAGCTTTTGTTCTTTATTCTTTCACTTTACATGTGCACAAGTTACCGTGGCAACTTTGAAGAGAAAACCAGCAGACCACATTTGGTTAAACACCATTTTTAAAGTGTGTCACCAGACTGTGGATTGATCAGTTTATGTGTTGTCGATTTTCTTCCCCTTCATCTGGTTTAAATCATTAATACCCTATTCACACATGAAAAAAAGTGTGTTTTATGATTTTGCATGGTTTCACCAACCAGCAGTTCTTGCCACACTACAGACTCAAATATTTATTGAACTAACGTAAGGAAACTTGAGTATTAAATGTTAGGAATATAAAGTACATCAACCAAATCTATTCTTGAGTTCTGTACCACCAAAGAAACTTCCAATTCACAATGGGAAAAATTTGTGGTTTAACAAAAGTAAGCACACTTTTAATTACAATGGCTCAAAAGTTAGCAGACACTTAAAGTATGTCCCCTGCCCTAAGCTTTCTACCAGGTACCATCACCACCTTCTAAATTAATATCTTATTCATTCTTACAGTTGTTGGTTCTCTAACTCATTTAGTCTGACTTTAATATCATAAAAGCAAGCAGCATTCACTAGGATGAAAGACAACATCCCAGTTTGCCTTTTTGTTTTAAGGATGCTTGATTTAACTTTACAAGCCAAAATAAATGAAGCAGAATTAGATTAATTTGTCACAAACCTATTGGTGAAAAAAACTCAGGAACATAAATGAAGAAAGTAAAAATCCTTTGCTTTGGAATTTTTATCCCCTATTTTCAATAAATGAAACAAACCTTCGTGAGGCTAGAAAGTAGTCTGGATAAAACCAGTATGAAAAGGCATACTTGCTTCTCTGCCTCTCAGCAAACCCTTCAGACTTCATGACTCTCAAGAGGAGAGTTAGAGGTCCTTCTGCTTGCCTGGCATTAAACAAAAGAATTGGAACTTTCCTGAAATCTGATGATCGTGGAAAATTTAACTACCAGACAGGCTGCTTAGAAAGCATTTTGCTGTCACTATCAACTAACCTGACATATACCAGTTTTTCAGTTTAACCACACATGTAGTCTATTTGAAATATCATTTGTTGTTGCAAAGAACTTAACATTCACAGGTTGTTCATTCTGTTGAACCTACTAGTAGCAATTTAAGCCTTCATAAATAAATTACTTTCCTAATACCCTACATTATGATACTGTGTATTCTAACTTAGCGCAGTACTCATACACTTGGATAAATTTGATTAAGCATGTGTGTTCTTCAACCTCAAGGTTTAACTCAAAATAATAATGCAACTGACTTGGCTAAAAAAATTCTACATGCCCTTCAATTTTTAGATCTAATATTTTTAAAAGTTCTTAGCTTTAAGAAATCATTCTGTGAGGCAAATAATTAAAAAGAAACAAAAATCTCAAAATCTCATAATCAATTTAAGATTTTTGAAAAATGAATAATCAACAAGCCAGATCAGAATCGATTTAAATCAAAGGTAGCAAATGAAGGATTTAGGAAATTAGCACTACCATTATCTCACTCCATCTTAATTTAATTGATGTTCTTGAAACATGAAATACCTTCTCATCTCAAATATTTCCTCCTGAATATTACAGTAGCAGAGAAGGGATCATATATACATGGACATTGCCTCAAGATTTTGATTTTATTTAAATACAGATTTTCTGTTCAGATACAACTTCTTAAATTATATCAGTTTTCCTAAAATATCTCAAAACAATGGCATTTGTATCTATTTACACCTTGTCTTACGAATAGTAAAGAAATAAATGAAAGGCTTTTTAAAACATGATGACTACGTTACAACAGCAGAGAAAAAAAGAGAAAATCCACCATGTGATTTATAAAAATGAACGAATAAAAGAATCCCTGTTAAAAATTGGGCCAGCGAAGTAATTTTGTTTTTCTTCTTTTGCCACATTTTTAAGTGATATATACTTACCTGATGATTCCATTAAAAAATAATTTTACGACATTCCATTAAGTAACCAGGGCTCCATTTATGTGTGCCCCCCCCACCTCCCAGTTACCCTATTAACAATATTTTCCCAAAAGATCGATGCCTTTTTGTTCAGAAGTAATGGCTTCTTTCAAGCCTATGCGGACAGAAAAGCTCTGAGGTCGATGTTGTGGAAACCTGGCCACAGTGCCATGCCAGTGGGGGCTATTTTTCCTTTCTCATTCACATTCAGCTACCATGTTTCTATGTATGTGAATGCACAGATCCACCTCAGAAAGAGGGCAGTGTAAACATGGGGACAGGATCCCTTATTCCTGATGGAGAGAGCACTACAGCATTTAATATGCCAGAACAAAAGTCAAACACCTATGGTGTCAAATACGAAGGGGAAGGACAAGATAGAAATGGAGTCAAACAAGAAATGAACTGTTTTAAGCTTAAGGGGATGGGGCCTGTGAGAGGAGCTGTAGGCAGAATCTTCACTCTTGAAAGAGTACCCTTATCCTCTGAGGAACCTGTTTTATATTTTTGCCTTTTGTTTTACTGCAATTTTGAGAGAAGAGGATGATGACATTTTCCAAAACTTAATGAGACTTATGGCTTTCTTTGACTCCTGCATTATTACCACTATTGTATGAATGGTAAATGTGAGTTTGCATAGCAAACTGACCTGAGAAAGCAGTGTCACAAATGTAAAACAGGTAAAATAAACACATTAATCTTCCCTTTTGTCCACACTAATTTAGATTTTTTTTGTTTTCCTTTCTCTGTTGGAAATGTGAAAATCAATAGATATTCTTAGATCCCAAGTTAGTGAAATATATAGCACTCAGATACCAGATAAAAGGCAGTTATTATCTCTGGTTATCATTATGATCATCATTTGGGACATGTGGTCTGACCTAACTCAGAGAACAATCAACAGTTTCAATCCCCGCTCAGCAGATTCATCACATCAGCATCTGAGTGTGTCTTGCCTCACCGGAATTCCTGGAATATGAGAAATGCTTAAGTATTGGTAATAACATAACCAGGATCCCACTAGTTATTTTTAATCAGTTTCTAATGCACCTTAACAAAAGTAATTGTTTTCTAAACTTAAATTACATTATTTTTCATGTTGAATAATTTTCAAGCTTAGAAAACATTTGCAGCAGATATTTTTAAAAGTAACTTTGTAATGACCATTTCTGGCTTGGTTTTCCACTTTCACACAGTCAGAAAGCAACAGTTTTCAAGAAAACATAGTATTGAAATTCAACAATAATGAGCAAAACCCTTAAGGCATCACAGTAAAACCTCACATTAAACAATAAATCATTTAAACTTTCCTCTGTGGGCATTTTGCAATATCACTAGAGACTGCTTTATCCATCTGCTAACTGCTATTTTTGTTTCAAGTTGCCTAAATAATAAATTATATGTATCTGTAATTTTTTAAGTTTCCCTCAGTTAATACAGTCTATAATGGTATCGGCATCTAGTGGCAAACTGAAAGAAACTGGATTTTCGAGGAGAACAGAAATGCAAACTGTGGCCTCATTTAACATAAGCTTTCAGAAAAGTGTCTGAATTCTGGAACAGATGCTATCCTTGTTGGATGCTAGGTAATAACTCAGGGAGAAGCAAATTGCTATAACTTTAGTGCTTAATTTCAGGACTGAATATTTCCACGATACCCAAATGTTTGTTCTCTGAAAGAAAGCACCTTAGAGGGTGACCCTGATACTACTACCTACCTCCCCCACATCCTTAAAAAGTCTTCATGCATATTAGATAATACACCAAGCAGTCATTAACATCACTGATCTCTTCAATCAAGCCTTAAGTCTTCCAGATATGAAAACTCCACCTATTGGAAATAGGTGTGTTCGTGTGTAAGCCTGCAGAGAAAATGCCCTATCAGGTTTTGATATCATTTCCAAATGGTCACTATAAAGACACAGATTGAAATGTTGCCCTTTCTGTTCCAAATATGGATTTTTCAAGTGCGGTATGCTAAAAGAAAATGACAGTAGCGTGGTTCTGAAAAAGTAATTATGACTTGAACTTCTATGCCACCTTTTGGGCAAAAACACCTGAGTACCTAGAGTTCCAAGATCAACAAGTAGTTTTCAGGTACACTCCTGCAGAGGAAGGTGAATGGTGTCCATATGCGAAAATGGAGACCTGCAGGAAGAATCAAATAGGGCACTGGGCAAATCGAAGTTTTTAAAGCAAACTTTTTTCAACCCTTTAGAGTGTAGATTATGTGACTTTGTCAAATCTTGTTCAGAAATATCTAAAAAGTTGCCATAGCATTTCTGTCAAAAATCTTTGTTATATATTCTCTCACTTTACTGACATGTACTTGTTTTCCTCTATTTAACATTTTATCCTTTTATGTATAAGGTTTAAAAGTGAATTTTCAAAGATGGCCTGAGTATTCAAGCCATGGAAGGAGCTTACTGTCTCTTGAATAAAGTTTTGCTTCTGTGTTTAATTCATAGTGACATTCACAATCAGTTAACATTAGAAATGATCTGTTTGATAATATCGACTTCTGCTCCTAGTTTATTTATACAGTAGAATGAAAGGCAGAAAAATAAAGAGGTCAACCTATCCCTTTTCCCAAACTACTATAATAGGAGATGTGTTGCTTAAAGAAAGAATTGAAGTTAAATCTCTAGGAAATGTCTCTGGTATGTTAAAGTTCGTTATTAATAGCTCATTAAAACCTTTTACTTTCACAGGAGATGCTCAGTCCCTGTATATTTTAAGGAAGAGAGATCTAAAAGAAATGTATTATGCTTCCTTTTCTTTCCACGAAGAATATTTGAATTAAGTTTTCTTTACCTCTTAAAAGACAATACTTGTTCCCGTATAACGTCACTGCACCAGAAATTCTGAGAGAGCCACAAGAAGCAAAAACTGGAAATAGCTATTTCACAGCAGGTAATCATACCTCAGGATGTAGCTACTGTACAGAGTTTATTCTTGGATAATCCTGGATGGGAATAAAGGTAGGGGGTAACTGCCTGAAACACCTATTACTATACAGGCCTTAGCATCATGAATGGCTTGCTTCATGAGGAGCTGAAGTTACTATCTCTGACCCCATTGCCCAGAAGAGCCAATAAGAATTTCAAAGGGGGCAATTTCCACTAAGGGAATTAAGCTTCACAAAAGAAACCTTCACACAGAAACGCTATCAGAAAGAAAGAAAAAAAAAAAAAATACATAGGAAGCCATGTGTCCTACATAGTGACAGGAAGCTGAATTGTTCCTGGCCCCCACTTTAATGAGCTTGCGAACCGCAGCTGGAATGTTCATTGACAACAGCGAGCCTGCTCTGGAGGGTGTGTGCGGCATAGGATTACTTGACTAAACAGTGAAGAACATGCCCAAGGACTAAACAAGAATTTTTAAGTCCCAGCCCCTCACCAGGAAAATAATATATGTGCATTGGATTTTCACCCACGCAAAATTTACTCACATCGTTCAATAAGGTAGGAAAAAAAAATATTAAAGTATTTTATTTCATGCCTAAAATCGTAAAGGCTAATTAATACCTACAAGTGCAGAAAATACTGTATTACACAATAAATGGTATAAATCTATAATTTTCCAGCCACAAGGAAAGTTGAATCATGTTCTAGGTTAGAATTTGATGAAAGATAAATTCATTGTGAAAACATGTTCTGATATAGAAAATAATGACAAATGTGGATACAATCATTAAACCATGCAGTATGAAACATATAAAAACTGAGGACAGAAACAGTTTAACACGAAATGGAATTTTCCACTTAGATTAGCTGAATGTATCAGTTATGTAATTCTTTCCCTAGAGTAAATACAAGATATCTTCTCATTTTCTTACTAGAGATACCTTTTAAACAACATACAGTATTAATAAGGAAAAAGAAATAACAATAATTAAAGCAAATAATTGACTTTTCTGAGGTTTAGAATCTCAAGATATTCCCAACAGTAACAAATACCAGGTTGTCCAGAAAGTCATGATGTGTTTTTCTATACAAAAATGTGTCATAACTTTCCTGACCACCCAATTTTTTTTAACTACACAATTATACACCTATATAGGCCTTTACATAATACAAAATAGACATAAAATTGTTTTTTAAGAGTAGTAAAATTATTATCTTTTTTAAAAGTTTACTTATTTATTTACTTTTTATTATTATTCAACTTGACCAGAGAGAGAGCAAGCAGGCCCTCAGGTCTGGGACTTGAACCATGGTCGCCATATGGGAGTCCAGCACCTCGATCACCACGCCACCTGCTGGCCCCAAAGTTATCTTTAGATATAACAGATCATTTTAGCAGTTATAAATACTAAGAAAAAAATGAGGAATTTGACTAGGTTGGTCAGTGCTTGTTATGAAATAGAAATGAAGCATAATAAAAATACTTTGCACTACTCCAAAAAATGTTAATTGTATTTAGCATTTCAAAATCAAATGAATTTGAGATGTGATATATTTAAAATTTATATACCAGAAATATGTTAGGTAAAGAGGTTATATGATTGTGTTCATTGTTAGCTAGTAGTAACTGTGAAGTATGTAATCCCTCCACCAAGAAAATGAAAAGATCAAAAGTAATTGTAACTGTTTTAGTTTCCACATCTGTTTTAAAGACTTTTTTCAGTACACTGGCCTAATTGCTGTCTCTTTTTTTCACTTGGTCCATTTTAGGGCTCTGAAGTAACGGAAGCTACTTTGTGCAAAGACCTCAACGTTGCTGACCATGATCAGCCCAGTTTGGAGCATCTTCCTCATCGGGACTAAAATTGGGCTATTCCTTCAAGTGGCACCTCTGTCAGTTATGGCTAAATCTTGTCCATCTGTGTGTCGCTGTGATGCGGGTTTCATTTACTGTAATGATCGCTTTCTCACATCCATTCCAACAGGAATACCAGAGGATGCTACAACTCTCTACCTTCAGAACAACCAAATAAATAATGCTGGAATTCCTTCGGATTTGAAAAATTTACTGAAAGTTGAAAGAATATACCTGTACCACAACAGTTTAGATGAATTTCCTACCAACCTCCCAAAGTATGTAAAAGAGTTACATTTGCAAGAAAACAACATAAGGACTATCACTTATGATTCTCTTTCAAAAATTCCATATCTGGAAGAATTACATTTAGATGACAACTCTGTCTCTGCTGTTAGCATTGAAGAGGGAGCATTCCGAGACAGCAACTATCTCCGATTGCTTTTCCTGTCCCGTAACCACCTTAGCACAATACCCTGGGGTTTGCCCAGGACTATAGAAGAGCTACGCTTGGATGATAATCGCATATCCACTATTTCATCACTGTCTCTTCAAGGTCTCACTAGCCTAAAACGCCTGGTTTTAGATGGAAATCTGTTGAACAATCATGGTTTAGGTGACAAAGTTTTCTTCAACCTAGTAAACTTAACAGAACTGTCACTGGTGCGTAATTCCCTGACTGCTGCACCAGTAAACCTTCCAGGCATGAACCTGAGGAAGCTTTATCTTCAAGACAACCACATCAATTGGGTGCCTCCAAATGCTTTTTCTTATCTAAGGCAGCTGTATCGACTGGATATGTCCAATAATAACCTAAGTAACTTACCTCAGGGTATCTTTGATGATTTAGACAATATAACTCAATTGATTCTTCGCAACAATCCTTGGTATTGTGGGTGCAAGATGAAATGGGTACGTGACTGGTTACAGTCACTGCCTGTGAAGGTCAATGTACGTGGGCTCATGTGCCAAGCCCCAGAAAAAGTTCGTGGGATGGCCATCAAGGACCTCAATGCTGAGCTGTTTGATTGTAAGGACAGTGGTTTTGTGAGCACCATTCAGATAACCACTGCAGTACCCAACACAGTGTATCCTGCTCAAGGGCAGTGGCCAGCTCCCGTGACCAAACAACCAGATACGAAGAATACTAAGCTCACTAAGGATCAGCGAACCACAGAAAGTCCCTCAAGAAAAACAATCACAATTACTGTGAAGTCTGTCACTTCTGACACAATTCATATCTCCTGGAAACTTGCTCTACCTATGACTGCTTTAAGACTCAGCTGGCTTAAACTGGGCCATAGCCCAGCATTTGGATCTATAACGGAAACAATCGTAACAGGGGACCGCAGTGAGTACTTAGTCACAGCCCTGGAGCCTGATTCACCCTACAGAGTGTGCATGGTTCCCATGGAAACCAGTAACCTCTACCTATTTGATGAAACTCCTGTTTGTATTGAAACAGAAACTGCACCCCTTCGAATGTACAACCCTACAACCACTCTCAATCGAGAGCAAGAGAAAGAACCTTACAAAAACCCTAATTTACCTTTGGCTGCCATCATTGGGGGGGCTGTGGCCTTGGTGGCCATTGCCCTTCTTGCTTTAGTGTGCTGGTATGTCCACAGGAATGGATCGCTCTTCTCAAGGAACTGTGCGTACAGCAAAGGGAGGAGGAGAAAGGATGACTATGCAGAAGCTGGTACTAAGAAGGACAACTCTATCCTGGAAATCAGGGAGACTTCTTTTCAGATGTTACCAATAAGCAATGAACCCATCTCAAAGGAGGAGTTTGTAATACACACCATATTTCCTCCTAATGGAATG
This sequence comes from Tupaia belangeri chinensis, assembly GCF_000334495.1. Lineage (NCBI taxonomy): Eukaryota > Metazoa > Chordata > Mammalia > Scandentia > Tupaiidae > Tupaia > Tupaia belangeri. Next base: position 7,547,947 of record NW_006159565.1, read on the forward strand.
AATCTGTACAAAAACAATCACAGTGAAAGCAGTAGTAACCGAAGCTACAGAGACAGTGGCATTCCAGACTCAGACCACTCACACTCATGATGCTGGAGGACTTGCAACAGACTGTGTTGGGTTTTTTTTTTTTTAAACCTAAGGGAGGTGATGGTAGGAACCCTGTTCTACTGCAAAACACTGGAGAAAAGGACTGAAAAAAAAAAGCAATGTACTGTACATTTGCCATATAATTTATATTTAAGAACTTTTTATTAAAAGTTTCAAATTTCAGGTTACTGCTGCGATTGATGTAGTGAAGATGCCTGAACACAATTCTATATTTTAGTATTTTTTAGTAATTTGTACTGTATTTTCCTTGCAGATATTGAAGTTATAAACCATTTACTTTGTGTTCTACTGAGTAAGATGACTTGTTGACTGTGAAAGTGAATTTTCTTGCTGTGTTGAACAATCAGGACTGCGTTCACATGAGATCCTTGTAGTATAAGCACAGGCCATTTTTCACTTTGGTATTAATAAAATGTACAAAAAAAAAGACAAAAAAAACCTGGCTGAATGGCTGAATGGGAAAAATTAAATTTCAAACACTTGTTATGAAATGTTCCAATTATTAAATTTGTATTATCCCAGTGGTATTCAATAAATCAAAATGTGTGAAGTAATGGGCAATATTAAACTTGCTGCACATCGCCATTTTTGCTCTAGGCAAATTAGATACTAGATATCCTTAAGAATGTTAAGCGAACTTTCTGAACTGAATACATCAGCTGACATAAAAGGAATGTGAAGTCTGCTGCTAAAGCCCTTGTCAACAAAGCTTTGAGAATAAAGAGCTTCACAAAAACAATAATGAAAGCATGCTTCCAAGTTAGGGGGAAAAAATGCAAACTTAGGAAAACATGAAAACTTAGACGTGTATAGTATAATGAACACAAATACCAGAACTGCATTTTGGTTTTGCCTGTACCATCCTGATTTTTGGAAAGTGAATTCTAAACACAAAATTGTTAGTGTTGATGATGTTTTTATCATACAGGATATCCAAGAGAAATTGTATGCATATTAAAAGATAGCATAACCATAAGCAATTGCCCTCAACAATCCAGAAAAAGTAGTACTTTATGAGAATTTTAAAGAAAATAAATACTAGCAATCAAATTTAGATTTGGTTTATGTGAAATGTTTTAACACTGTACATAAACGTTCAGTTTACTTTCACAATGATCAAGAATACTGCCCATTACTGTCACAGTTCTCCAGATATTACATAATGAACTTGTAATGTAACATTTATTTTTAGCTTCCTACTGAATTGTGAGCTATTACTTCTTTAAAAATCATATCACTTTTTTGTTGCCATAATTTTTTTTCAACAAAAAACCAAAGTGCTTTGTATGCCCTTTGGCCAGTCTTGTATGTGCCTTGATCCAACGCTACATGTATTCAGCTTTTAAAACTCGACAAATTTTTCATACTTCTTTAAATATGAAAAATTATGGTCTTATTGCTGAATAAAACTTAAAAAAAAAAAGTACAGAATAATCGTGCTTGCTTTTTCGGGATTATGTTACTATCACTAAAGTAGCAGATTGCCAGCACATTAGTCCTAAACACCCCATGTATTTTTCTAGACATAAAAATAAAAGTTGGCTATGAATAAAAAACAAAACCATAGCAATATCCTGAGACTGTGTGTCATTTTACTTCAAAGAGTTCAGTGTCTTATGTATAGGTTCATTTCCTTTTATTTTACTTATTCATTCTATATATAGTGAACTGCAGAAATGGTGTCATGCCTTTCTCTCTCAGGTACACTGCAGCCACTCTCCAGGCTGACACTTCTTAATGTGGTCTTTGAAAAACTAATATTTTAAAAAATAGTTTTTTGGTAAAGTGAATTGTCATCAAAAGATTTGAAGTCTATTGCATCATGGGGAAAGTCATGATGTCTTTTTACACAGAAAAAAGAAGTAATACAATCCTGAATATATAGCATTTTTACATAGAAAAATACATCATGACTTTCCCAATGACCTAATATTTACCACTTAGTAGATATGTACTTTAAAAAAATAAGTAAATAGAGTTACCCTCCCTTGCTCAGTTTCTAGATGTGGAAAATGGGGTTGCCCACCCACATCAGAGGGTTCTTGTGAAGATTTAATGAGGTGATGTGCATGAACATGTCCTATAAAATATAAGTAACTACAATTATGGTCAAGAAAAGCCTACCATTGGGACCAGCAGTTAGCTTAATGGCTATGTCATTGGACTCCCATGTAGTCGACCACGGTTCGAGTCCCGGACCTGGTGGCTTAAACTCACACCAGGTGCGTGTGCGTGCGTGCCCAAGATCCCGAGAGGAGACTGGAGGAGAAGGGATTGCGGCGAGGCCATACCCCTGGGGGGTGATTTCTCACTTTCTGTCTCTCTGTCTCTCTGTCTGGCAAGCGCACGCACCCTATAGTGAAAACCTCTCCAAAAAAAAAAAAAGAAAAAAAAAAAAAAAAAAAGAAAAGCCTACCATGTGTTCTCAGAGGTTTGCCAGACAGTGCTGCTTCTTTTTCTTCACTGACAAAGAGATTACCTACAACTTAATATGAAATCTCATTTATCTACCATCTTGAAAAGGTTTCCAACACTTTCTCTTTTGACTTTCTATTATAATGGAAGATGAATATTCTCTAGGAACAACTTAACAGAGCCAATGTGATTAACTTTTAAGTGTGAGGAAAGTTTTCTGACAGACTTAGCTTCTGGAAGTTTTGAGTAATTTAGCTACAATTCTACCAGAAGGCAGGGAAAGA
>NW_006159565.1:7550769-7558351 GCF_000334495.1 Tupaia belangeri chinensis
CTTCCAGAAAGTTCCTTCAGACCTGGGGCTTATCCAAAGCTCCAAATCAAGAGATTACATTGACTGTTTTCTATATGAAGACAGGTAACTTTCTGTTTGTTCTAATAAATGTCTTTTGATTACTTTACCTGGAATAAATCAGAAACATTGTTATAGCAGCAAATGCAAAGAGCATCAAGAGGCTAACAGCTAATTCCTAAACTTACTATGAAATACAAATGTGTGTGTGTGTGTGTGTGTGTGTGTATGTATTTTTTCTATAGACTATCAAGATACAATTCTCTACTTTAAAGATCACTAAATAAATTACCCATACATTTCCATATGTCCTAAACCAGATGTTCATGATTTTTAATGATTAAACTAAATTCCAAATCAAGTATTTGCAGAAAAATTATACAGTAGGAAAAAAATCCCGAATATATAACAAAAATGTAAATGGAAAAGCTAAAAAAAAAGGAAAAAAATTATTCCTCTGATGAATGTTTGACAAAAATCAAAAATTGTTTTCAGATGCAGCTATTTGTAACTGCATTAAATCATTGCTTACACTCTTGTTCCCTATTAAAAACAACACTGCTGTCACAATTATAAACAATACCTCACTGAATCTTGTATATATCGTGACTGTTTTCTTAAAATAAATTATTGAAGTAGGAAAAAAAAAAACCTGCTGTATCTTTCAGCAAGGCCGATTCATTTAGAGTATTCCCCTGTGACAAAGGAACTAACAAAAACTCCACTAACTATGGTCTCTGACTAAAGCACATTTCATAGCTATAGACCAACATGACAGTGTTCATAGGAATCCAGAGACCTGCATGCACAAAAGCACCTGAAGTGTGGGTGTTAAAGCAACCAACCTAACGCCAAATTTACTTTAATATTAGCTCATCTGCTGCAGAAAAGAGTAGTGATATTTAAAATTCTAATTCCTTTCTCCTACTTAGCATAATGAGCGAATCTTAATTTAGCATAGTCTTGGAATTACAACTACTGTGCTTTTTATTTGGGGACTCTGGATTAAGTTAGCAAAAAATAACTCGTGCTTATCACTCACTTTTCTAACAACTTCAGAGTTCTCTATGGTCTTTAATTGAGTAGTTTCTATATTATAAACAGTGGAAGCCTTGCCTCAAGAAGTGAGGTTTCCAGAGAATAAAATCCAACAAAAATTTACTTTTACTGAACTACAGATGCTCCTCAGTTTACAATGGAATTACATCCAGATAAAGCCAATACAAGTCAAAAATGCTGTAAGTAAAAAAATGCACTTAATACTCTGACGAACTCATTGTAAAGTTGAACCATCATAACTTGGAGACAATCTGTAGAGAGATAAAAAGCAACCTGTAAAAAAGGTCCTGGATAGCAGTGCATCTTTTAACTGTGTTACTCTATAAAGCTGACCCATACAGGAAGGTTCCTGGTTCCCTGGGTGTGATGAGTGCACGCATGCCCGTGATCTGGGACTGGCTGAAGCCGGGAGAGGACTGCAGAGTAAAGACCCTGGAGAGGTGCTGTCTCTTTGTCTCTATTTCTCTCCCTCACTCTTGCTCATGGAAGAAACACATAACCTTTTTTTTTTTTTTAGAATTATTTTTATTTAACTTTATTTATTTACTTATTTTAATTTGATCAGAAAGGGACAGAGTGAGAGAGCAAGAGAGAAAGACAGAGACAGAGAGGGGGAAAGTGAGAAAGCATGCTGCCAGGTCTGGGACTCAAACTGCGGTCAGCCATATGGGAGTCCAGCACCCTCAACTACCATGCCATCTGCTGGCCCCTACACTTTTTTTTTTTTTTTTTAAGCAACTATATTTATTTGGATGGATCAAGGAGGGTCTTGTGAAAGAAGTAAATTAGGACTGGGTGATGAAGTATAAGAAAAAATGTAAAGAGAAAGCAAGAAAAGCAGACACAAGTCATGGAGAGAAAAGGATGAATAAAATCATAGAGATAGGAAATAGGCAGCTTCTCAACCCTGGCTTTGGCTGGAATCACTTGGAGTTTTTACTAGGATAAGCAGGCCTTGGGCCAGTCTGTGGCCTGGTGGTTAAAGCAGCAGATCCACATGACTAACTGTGGTACAAGTCCTGGACCCCGCAGCTTGAGAAGCATGCCAGGTACATGTGTGTGCCCAAAAGCCCAAAAGGATGGTGAAATGGAGGAGAAAGGATTGCGGTGTGACCATGCCCCATTTTTTTTGGTGTGGGGAGGTTTTTGCTATAGGGCATGTGCGCTCGCCAGACAGACAGAGAGAGACAGAGAGACAGAAAGCTTGATATCACCCCCCCAACGGGGATGGCCACGCCACAATCCCTTCTCCTCCATTCTCCTCTCAGGATCTTGGGCATGCATGCACACGTGCCGGCGTGAGTTTTAAGCCACTGGGTCCGGGACGTGAACCGCGGTCGACTACCTGGGAGTCCAGCGACATAGCCATTACGCTGGTCCCTCACTTTCCCTTTTCTTTCTGTCCCTCTCAGGTTCTTGTGTGTGTGCTCTGGCCAATTTAAAAAAAAAAAAAAAAAAGCAAGCCACAAACAAACCTATTAAACTAAAATTTCTCTGGTTAAGGCTGAGTATTTACATTTTTTCAACTACAAAGGTTGAGACCACTGATGTAGGAGGTGCTCAGAGAAAGGTCCATATTCCAGCTGTAATACAGGGTCCATGAAGGATGTGAGACTACAAAGGCTTTTTACATCAGGCTTTGCACTTTCTTGAATTCCAAGCTGAGAAGTCTGCACTGGTGTTTTTTGGCATTGGTTTTGAACAGGTGTATAAACAACCAGTGTATCTTAGAAACATTTTGTAGAAACAAAGAATATTGCATTAGGAATAAATGAGGAGAAATAGGGAGCCGGAAGACACGTTAGAAGGCTATGTTGTATTCTAGGGAAAAGGAAATCAGGGTCTGTTCAGTGCATTCACAGTGAAATGGGGAGAAAGCAAGCAAGCGAGCAAGCAAGAAAGCAAAAAGATCTAATTCAAAAGATACAGCAAAGACTTGGATATTGAAGATGCTGAAGATTTTCAGTGCAGGTATGTAGGATTTGGTGAGGCAATAAAGACAGAAAACAATACAGGAGAGCCAGATTTCAAAGTTCCTTGCACATATGGGGTTTGAATGGGTGACTATCTGCCCCTACAAGTTTATGTCTGCTAATTATGATAATGCTTTCTTTAATCTATAGTGACTCAGTTTAAATAATAAACCAAAATTAACTTAGGTTTACAACACTTGAGTAAAATTACCTTAGATGTATGTTATCGTTTTAAAAATGTCAGTAGGAGGGGCAACCAGCAGTTAGCGTAATGGCTATGTCGCTGGACTCCCACATAGTCTACCGCAGTTCGCGTCCCAGACACAGTGGCTTAAAACTCACGCCGGGCATGTGTGTGTGCCCAAGATTCAGAGAGGGGAATGGAGGAGAAGGGATTGCGGCGTGACCATCCCCCCTGGGGGGTGATTTCTCGCTTTCTGTCTCTATGTCTCTCTATATCTGTCTGGCAAGCGCACGCGCCCTGTAGCAAAAACCTCTCAAAAAAAAAAAAAAATGTCAGTAGGAGGATAGAAATGAGGATCTGGGGACAGATTGTCAGCATCAGGAGAGGAATTCCTTATATAAGAGGTTAATAAAATTGAAGGTCAGACAGGTTGGGGCAGCTGATTCCCACATGGATGACTGTACAGTTCAAGTCCTGGACCTGACAGCTTGAGAGATGCCAGGCTGTATATGCACATGTACCCAAAATCGGGAGAGAAGAATGGAGAAGGGATTGCAAAGTAGACATCCCCACTGGGTGGTGCTGTCTCACATACCCACCCACCCCCATCTCTCTTATGGAAAAAACAAAAAAAAAAGTTGGAAGTGGAGATGAGAGAACCAACAGAATGTGAACTGGGAGGGAAAAAAAGAGATAAGCCAAAAGAATATCTACTCTTCCTGGAGGTAGGAGATCTGGAGGAACCCAAACCAAATAAATAAAAAAAGGGGGAAAAGCAAATCATGGGAAGAAAAATATTGTAAGAGTATCAAAAACAGTGAAATTTTCTCTTCCTCTCATACTCCCTTCCTCTCTCATTCTCAGAGAAGAAGTAAACATTAAAAAATATATAGGATTGGGGCTGGACGGTGGCGTGGTGGTTAAGGGCGCTAGACTCCCACTTGGCTGACCGTGGTTCGAGTCCTGGACCTGGCAGCTTGCTTTCTCACTTTCTCTCTCTCTGTCCCTCTGTGGTCAAATTAAGAAATATAAATAAATAAATAAAGGTAAATAAAATAATTCTTTAAAAAAATATATAGGATAAAGACAGAAAAGGACACTACTAACTATGGAGAAAAAAGAAGATCCTCAGGGACTGTGAAAGCAATGTCTGCAGAATACTGATGCAAAAGCCTCTAGGCTATTCTTAGAACAATAGCAGACATAACAAAACAGTGATTAAGATTACTTTTTAAGAAGTTAAAAGATAGAAAGGGTCTGGATGGGTCATGAGGGAGAATAAGATAAAAAGGGAAGTGAATATAGGAGGGATATTTACTGACCTCAGGAATAAAATGGGTTGGGCAGATAGGAATCAGGGAGTATATTTAAAAGAAATAAAGAACACTGAGATGTCAAAGATGTGCGGCCCAAGTCCTGTTGTGACTCTAAGATGACTGAGTAAAGGTATGGCTGAGAAGCTGCAGTTTGAAAAGAGTCACTAGCACTTGGCATAATGGTTACATTGCTGGACTCTCATGCAGGAACTTGCGGTTCAAGTCCCGGACCCTCAGCTTAAAACTCACACCAGGTACATGTGCAATCCTGAGGGGAGAAGGGATTGTGGTGTGGGGTTGATATCTCTGGCAAGCGCATACACCCTGTAGCAAAAAACTATAAAAAAAAAAGTCACTAGGAAGGAGAACAAAGTCACTGAGGGATGAGAAGGTTGGTATGAAGGTAAGGTCTGTAAAGCAGATGAGGAAATGCTCCATAGATAAAGAGGATGAAGTAAATGATGAGATTAGATGATGTAAACCATAGACTCAAAATAATTTAAAAAGGTGGGAAAAATGTCTTAGGTACATTTATTTCTTTCATGAGAAAGTGAGAGCAACATAGATAGAGAAACAGACATGGTATCCACAACACGGTCTTTACACAGTCATCCACTCCCATTCTCAGGCAGCCAGGATCATGGCAGCGCATACACATACCAGGTGTGCCTAGGGAGGTCATGGGATGTAAACCTAGGACCATCCCCATGTGAGTCCAACTTCATTACTATGGTGCCATCACCTGGCCTCAAAGGGGAAAAAAAAATAAGTTCATTTTACTTATTTCTTTCATGAAAGAGGAAGCAAGAAAGACACCATAGACAGGGGCTTGCCATCCATTGATCCTCCCCTACCCCCCAAGTCAGCCAAGACTGCGGGTGTATTTGGGCACACCCAGAAAGTTCAGTTGGATGCAAGGTCCAAACCCAGGCCTCCCATGTGGCTCCAGGATTGAGCTGTACTGCCCTACCATCTGGACCATTAAGGATAACCAAGGGACTTACAGTTTCATCACATAGTGGTAAGAGACATGGAGCAAATACAGGGGAGAGACATTCTCCCTTAGGGAACAAATGTCACTTAACTCAAGGTTGTGAAAAGGATGCTAAGATCAAAGCTCAATCACATGGTAAATTGGAACCCAAAAGAAAAAGACTGAAGGGTTGAGTGGAAGTTAGGAGATAGCCAGAGGAGAGCTCATACTCTCAAATGGAAAGGGACATGATACCTGACAGCAGTACAGAGAAGGACCCTGTGCCCAGGATCCTAACAGATGATCACAGTTATAAGGGATGTCGATCTGAGAATTCGGTGGAACTCCTCTTTTAAACAGTATGGATGTTCTGAACAAATGAAACAAGAACTAGAATAAGGAAAGCAACCTTGCTTTGTTTACTGGATGTCAAAACAGAATTAAATCCAACTTTATCTCAAAATACACTCTGAAGAAGTATTTCTATCCATGCAAACTTTCACCAGGCTTTCCCACAAGTATCACAGGATTCCAGGCGAAGGAGCAGGCAAACCACACTGTGTACCTCTCCCACTCTCTACCCCCATCTCGGTTTTATATTATGTAGATAGAATGAGATTAGAAATGTACTCAGGGCTGCCTTCAAAGTTACCTTTTCTTTTCTTTTCTTCTTTTTTAAGAGGTTTCCAAAAGAAGCATGCAGCCACAGGGGTGTGGAGTTGGGGATAATGGGATTTTACAGACTGATTGTGTGCACGCATAAAAGCAGTGCTTCTTTCTTAATTCCAGCTGGCTAGAGTAGAAGAAGGACATTTTAGGCAATTACTACCCCAAGTAATTACCCTGTTGAATGTACATTGGGGCTCTGATAATTGTGACATTACAAAGTTAAGGCTGGTTCATATGCATGTTCCATTGAAAAGCATGGACTCACTGCTGGAATTACACATTTTAATTTGATATGGGGGCCAATGTTAATGTATATACTCAGTAAAATCTAGGTAAAACAGAAACCTAACAAAATCTTCCCTTTTTAAAATACATTCTATAAATATTAGTGATGTCTTATACATATACTGGATTTAATAAGCACCTGGTGATTGTATTGTTGCTGCTGCTACAGACACTAGTACTTATTGAGTATTTTATCAAGTACCGGGCTAATTATTTTATACATTTTAATCTCATTTAATTACACAATAACTTTACTGATAGCAATTACTATCTTTATTTTTCAAATGAGCAAATCAAAGCTTTGAAATGTCATAGGAATCTTTTATTCAATCAGTATTAACATTGTTTTATTGAGTTCTTGCTCAATATCTGTACTTGGGACTGGATGTATAGCAATGAAGCAAAAAGACATGGAGATTATAGTTGAAGGAACCAAAAAGAAAATTCAAACATTAAATAAAAGCCAAATTAATATAAAGTAAGAAGTTGGGCTAGGTGCCATGAAAGAGATTAACATGGCATTTTAAATGAGCGCCAGAGAATCTAGACTGGGTATAAGAGAAAACCCAAGACCTGAGGGATAAAGAGGGAACTTCATTAAGTGGGGAAGAGTGTTCTGAACTCAGGAAACAGGATGTGTTAACAATTTCAATTAGGGAATCAGTTTAGTGTTTAAAGAATGAAGAAATGTCAGGGTGGGTCGCGCTCAGTGAGGACAGATGAGATCAGCAAGGAAGACCTGGATAAGGAACCTGGACTCTATTCTAGTAGAAGAGAAAGCCCATGGTGGATTTGTTACAAAACAGAGCAGCAGGGACAGTAGTTAGCATAATGGCTATGTCGCTGGACTCCCATGTAGTCGACCGTGGTTCGAATCCCATACCCGGTGGCTTAAATTCACGCAGGGCGCGTGTGCGTGTGTGTCCAAGATCCCGAGAGGAGAATGGAGGAGAAGGGATTGTGGCATGACCATCCCTCCTGGGGGGTGATTTCTCGCTTTCTATCTCTCTATCTCTCTCTATCTTTCTGGCACGCACACGTGCCATATAGCAAAAAAAAAAAAAAAAAAAAAAAAAAGAGCAGAAAGGGGGGAAAAAAATGTGGG
>NW_006159565.1:7558716-7580506 GCF_000334495.1 Tupaia belangeri chinensis
AAAAAAAAAAAAAAAAAAAGACAGAGCAGCAAAGGAGGAAAAATATGTGTGGGCACCAGATTGCCAGCTTTCCACTATAATAAGGTCATTCCAGCGACTGGATGGAAGAGAATTAGCAGTATTAGGATGGTGGCAGTGAGCAGAGGAGGGCGGTCAGTATATTTTGAAGCTATAATGGAATCTTTCTTAAAGGTGTATAGTTAGTAAGCAGTAGAATAAGGATTCTGACTGCTGCTAAAGCTTATGCTCTTAACCACTCTTAAGTAAATAGAGAGCAGACACACTTCAAGTAGCCTTCAAAAGGCATTCGAGTACAGGAACAATTTTTTTTCCCTTTTTCCAAAATGAGAACAAGGAGACATTTTCAGGATTAAATCTCAAAATACTTTGTGGGGCAAATGCTTATACCACTGCCCCAGGATGCTAAATGATGATTTTGATAGTCAATGGCTGTAAACTATCCTGAGTAAAACTTGTCTTTCTTGTAGTTTTCAATAAGTTTGAACTCAAAGTTGGCAGGCAAATCTTAATATTTAAGTTTATTACAACACCTTTTTATGATCCCTTTGTGTCTTGTAAGAGCTATAGACTAACAGAATCGAAGTGCCAGATTACTCAAGTCGTCCCAGGCTTTAAGCTGAATTCAAGACATGTAACTCGTGACAGCACTATAGCCTAGTTTACAGAGGAGAGACTGCAAAACTCGTTTAATGTTTTTTCAACCATCTTTTAAAAACACTTCTTTGGATTATTGAATGGCTTTATTTGCTATGTGCTTACCATACATAAAGACAGATATTAGAGACATACATTGACTTGATGCTTCTAGACAATATGCTATAGAATTTTAGAGCAAGAAGAAATTTCATCAACTTTAGTAATGAGCACAAAACAGTAAATCAAAAAATAATCCTCTCATCTAAAAAAAATACAAAATTTGAAAAAAATAAAAGTTTTTTGTTGAAACTAGTTTGCTGGGTTTTCCCTGTGTTTGTTTTAGCTTAAAGCCTTTTAAAAAGTCGACAGTGGGGACTAGCAGGTTGCACAATGGTTATGTTGGGGGACTCTCACATGGCTGACTATGGTTTGAGTCCTAGGCCTGGAGGCTTGAAACTCATGCTGGGCATGTGTGTGTGCATTCCCATATTCCCTAGAGGAGACAGGAGGAGAAGGGATTGTGGTGTGGCCATCCCCTCTGGGGTGATTTCTCACTTTCTATCTCTTTATCTCTGTCTCATCAGTGAGCAGAGATGCCCAATAGCAAAATCCCTCCCCCACCAAAAAAAGGTCTATAATGGAAAATTATGAGGTGAATCTATAAATTATAACATGCTTATAGCTACTCAGCTAACTGCTCACTCAGAGTACTTATAACACAAGAGTTAAATGCTATCTCCACTGCTATTATTACCTAGTATAGTTAATATTTTACTTACAGGTTATGATTCATATTCTCCATTAAAATTCATCTCTAAGAAGACAAGGAATGTTTTTTCTGCTGTCTATCTGCTAAATCTCTCCATCATAAAGAACAATGCCTGGTGTCTAGTAGACCTTTGCAAAATATTTGTTAAATGAATGAAATAAAAAAGCCTTAGACAGTTATAACACTAAGTATGACTGGAGACTATCTTGGTAAAAGTTCTTTGTAAACTGCAAACATTCTACGAATGTAGAGTATTATCACTATCTCCCTGACAACTAGCATGGACCATTTACTAAGTATATCACATTATCGCCTTTATTTCCCAATTCACAGAAGAAACCAAAGCTCAAACAGATAACGCAGCTGTCTCAATAAAATACAGTACAAATGGTAGAATGAGAATTCCAGCAAACAAGCTGATTTCAAAATCAGACATCCTGACTACAGTTTTCCCACCTTTTCTATGTTACTTTCCTCCTTATGACCCACTGACTCCAAGTGTGTAAAACAAAACTTCCTGGAAAACCCCATTGAATTATATGTACAATTGATTTTTGAGATGATGACTAAAAGTACTGTCTCTGACATGGGTAGTCCTTGGTGTTTGGGCATCTACATCTCAGATGTAGAAGATAGAACTCCTGACCTAGAAAAATTCACCAAAACGACTGAGAAAATAATCCAAAACAATGAGAATAATATACGAGTAATACTAGATACCATTAGACACCCAAATATCTAGATAATCAGTATCCCAGAAGTTGTAGACACTAATCAGGGCATTGATAATCTATTCCATGAAATCCTGGAAAAAAGCTTTCCAAACCTAGAGAGGCATTCAAATATCCAGACCTAAGATATACAAAGGACCCCACATAAAGTCAACCTAAGAAGATCTTCTCCAAGGCACATCATAGCCAGATTGACCAAAACCATGGACAGAGATAATATTCTAAAACTGGCAAGAGGAAAATGTCAAGTTACTTACAAAGGCTATCCTATTAGGCTAACATCGGACCTCTCATCAGAAACAATGCAAGCAAGGAAAGAATGGAAAAATATATTCAAACTGTTAAGTGAAAAACAATTTCAACCAAAAATATTGTATCTGACAAGATTATCCTTCATGTGGGAAGAAAAGATAAAAAACATTCTCAGATTTAAAACAAACAAACAAACAAAACAAAACAAAACAAAAACACCAGATCAGCTCTTCAAGAAGTTCCAAGGAGAGTACTATAACAGGAAAACTATAGACAGAATAAAAGAGAACAAAAAAATGGAGAAAGCATCCAGGCATCTCCACCTCTGCCTATGTTGGCCTCTGAGTTCAGCTTCACAGCTGTGAAGAGCCCCCTCAGCCAAAGGCCCACCCCCAACATTTCAGACCTCAGTGCTAGTCAGGACAGAAAGTGTCCAGGCACCTCCACCTCTGCCTGTGTTGGCCCTCAGCTTCACAGCTGTGAACCCACTTCCCAGCCAGGGACCCCTGTTCCAGACCCCAGAGCTAGTCAGGTAGGCAAGTGTCTCTCTCCCTCTTATTTTTCTCTGTCCTTTCTAACTCTTTTTTTTCCTCTTAAAAAAAAAAAAAAAAAAAAAACAAGCACACACACACACACACACACACACACACACACACAACAGCTTTCTGCTTGCATGCCATGTGTTTTTCCATTTTTAACCCAATTTCATTTTGTGCTATGTGATTTCTGTGTTTTTCTCCTCTTTCTGTTCTAGTTCTTTCATTTTTTTCTTCCTTGCTTTTTCTTCCTACTTCTATTTCCTACTTTCTTTTTTCTTTTACTTTACTTTCCTGTTTTACTGCTCACCCCTTATCCACTGCCTAGAAAGACTAGGTACGTAATAACTAAACATCTGAACATTGTGATTTCTAGAGAATTCTTTGCACCTCACTATAGTGGTTGCAAAAAGAGAAAAATTCCCCTTCATAAATCTGATTGTAAAGCTTCTCCTGTGACTCTCACACTGGAGGACACAATAGAAGGGAGAAAATAGCACCAAATTATTTCACAGTAAGGGAAACACATGAGCTCACAGTCACAGAATCCTTCTCCAACAAATTAGCCAAAAGTGAATACATTACCAAATGACTAAATATCAGAAAATAGCCTCAAGGATGAGAGAATCAAGTAATATATCTCCAGCAAGGGAACACTGTAACATGTCTTCAAGTAGGGAAAAATTAGAGGATATTACAGAATGTCAGAAAAATAATTTAGAATATTTATGGTAACAAAACTCTATGAGATACAAGAGAAAAGAGATGCTGAGCTCCAAAGATGAAGTCCTTCCATGATATGAAAGAAGAATTGGACACTATCAAAATGAATCAAACAGAACTGTTAGATATGACAGCTGTAATACAGGAAATCAAAAACTCCCTCGAAGGTATTAAAAGCAGGTTAGACCATGCAGAAGATCGAATCTCAAAAGTAGAAGACAAAACCTATGAACTAGAAAAAATTGTCAAAACTAGTGAGAAAACAGCCAAGAAAACACAGGATAATATACGAGAAATACTAGATTCCATGAAATGCCCAAACGTCTGAATAATCGATATCCCAGAAGGTGAAGAACTAATAAGGGCATTGATAATCTATTCCACAAAATCCTGGAAGAAAACTTTCTAAGTCTAGAGAGGCACTCAAACATCCAGAACCAAGAAATACAAAGAACCCCAGGTAGAATCAATCCAAGAAGATCCTCCCCACGCATATCATAGCTAGATTGACCAAAACCAAAGACAAAGACAAGATACTAAGATTGGCAAGAGAGAAATGTCAAATCACTTACAAAGCCTATCCCATCAGGCTAACACCAGACCTCTCATCAGATACAACACAAGTAAGGAAAGAATGGGGAACTATATTCACAGTGTTGAATTAAAATCAACTTTAACCAAGAATACTACACCTGGCAAGATTATCCTTTATGGGAAAAGAAAATAAAAAAAGTTTTCAGATAAACAAAACCTGAAAGAATTGACTAACTCTAGACCAGCTCTTCAAGAAATTCTGAAAGGAGTACTATAGGAGAAAACTAAAGAGAGACAGACAGAAATAAGAGAACAAAAAACAACCAAGTATATGGCCAACTTACTGGTAGGAACAAGTCTGGAAATAGTGATAATAAAAATTAAGTGTAAATGGATTAAATTCTCTAATCAAGAGACACAGACTGGATGATTGGATTCAAAATCAGAAATCCTCCAAATGCTGCCTACAAGAGACCCATCTCATGGATAAAGACATATATAGACTAAAAGTGAAGGGCTAGAAAAAGGTATTCCATGCAAATAAAAACCAAAAAAGAGCAGAAGTCACTATACTGATTTCAGACAAAATAAACTTTAAGACAAAAACTGTAAGAAGAGACAAAAAATGGCATAATATAGTAGTAAAAAGGCTAATTCACAAAGAAGACATAACACAAATATCTATGCACCCAACTCAGGAGCACCCAAATATGTAAAGAAAATGCTGCTAGGTCTAAAAGGAGAAATAAACTGGAAAACAAAAATTGTTGAAGATCTCAACAACCCAATATCTCCTTCAAACAGGTCAACAAGACAAAAAATAAAAAGATTCAAGACCTAAATGACACCATAATCAGATGGTCTTGATAGACATCTATAGAACTTTCTACCCAAAAAACACAAAATATACATTTTTCTCAGCTTCATATGGTACTTATTTTTTTTTTGGAGAGATTTTTGCTATAGGGCATGTGTGCTCGCCAGACAGACAGAGAGAAACAGAGAGACAGAAAGCAAGAAATCACCCCCCAGGGGGGATGGTCACACCGCCATCCCCTCTACTCCATTCTCCTCTCGGGATCTTGGCCACGCACGCACACGCGCCCGGTGTGAAAAACCTATAGCTGACATTATACTGAATGGGGAAAAGCTAAAAGCTTTTCCACTAAAAACTAGTACAACACAAGGCTGTCCACTTTCTCCACTCCTATTCAAAATAGTACTAAAAGTCCCAGCCAATGCGATCAGAAAAGAGAAGGAAATAAAAGGCATTCCAATAGGGAACAAGAAAGAAGAGTTTAAATGATCTCTGTTTGTAGATAACATGATTGTATACATAGAAGACCTAATAGTATCCACAAAAAAAACTTCTTGAAGTAATAAATGCTTATAGTAAAGTGGCAGGATACAAAATTAACTTACAAAAATCTATAGCATTTCTATATACAAACAACAAACAGAGACAGAACTGAAGAAAGTAATCCATTTATCATAGCCAAGAAGGATAAGATACCTAGGATAAAACTAATCAAGAAAATCAAAGAACTCAATAAGGAAAATTATGAAAGCCTTAAAAAGGAAATCAAAAAGGACACAAAAAGTGGAAAGACATCCCATGTTCCTAGATTGGCATAATTAATATAGTCAAAATGGAATCTTTCCCAAATTAATCTACATATTTAATGCAATCCCTATAAAATTACAAGAGACATTCTTCATTAATCTAGAAAAGATAATCATAGAATTCTTCTAGAATCATAAAAGACCCCATATTGCCAAAGCCAACCTGTGAAAGAAGAGTGGAGTGGGTGGAATTTCACTTCCTGACCCCAAAATATATTATAGAGCTGTGATAATCAAAACTGCATGGTATTGGCACAGAAATGGACATGAAGACCAATGGAACAGAGTAGGGAGCCCAAAAATAAACCCCAAAACATAGACCCAACTGATCTTTGACAAAGGGTACCAGTAAACACAGTGGGGTTAGGAAAACCTCTTTAGCAAATGGTGGTAGAAAAACTGGTATCCACCTGCAGAAAGGTGAATCTGAACCCCTATCTGTTACCATTAAATAAAATCAACACAAAGTGCATCAAAGAGCTGTTAAATAAAATCAACACAAAGTGCATCAAAGATCTGAACCTAAGATAGCAACTATAAAACTACTGGTGGAAAACATTGTGGAAACTCTGGGAGATGTTGTAGTAGGCAAAGGCTTCTTAAGCAAGACCCCCAAAACACAGGCAATAATCCCCAAAATAGGTAGGAGAGATTATATCAGATTAAGAAATTTCTGCACAGCAGAGGACACTGTAATTATTGTGAATCAACAACCCTCAGAATGGGAGAGAATTTATGTTAACTGTGCCCCAGATAAGGGACTGATAGCCAGAATACACAGGAAACTCAAGTGGCTTACTGGGAAGAAAAATATTATCCCAATTAAAAGATGGGGAAATGAGCTGAACAAACAACTCTCTCAGGAAGACATATGAACAGTCAAAAAGCATATGAAGAAATGCTCAACATCCCTCATCATAAGGGAGATGCAGATCAAAACCACAATGAGATACCACCTAACCCCAGTCAGAATGGCAAAGATTAAAAAATAATAATAAAAAAAAATAAGTGCAGGAGGGAATGTGATGGAAGGAGAACTCTCCTACATTTTTGGTGGGAATAAAAATTGGTCCAGCCATTGTAGAAAACAATATGGAGGTTGCTCAAAGACCTTCAAAGAGAACTACCATATAATCCAGCAATTCCACTCCTGGCTATCTACCCAAAGACAGGAGAACACTCAGTCAGAAAATCACAACTATATTTATTGCAGCATTATTCACGATTGCTAAGACATGGAAACAACCCAAATGTCCACAAACAGATGAATGAATTGGACAAGTATGGCACATATACTCTGTGGAATACTATTCAGCCATAAAAAAACAATAAGGCCCTGGCATTTGATAGAAAGTGGACAAATATGGAAGATTTGTTGCTGAGTGAAGCAAGTCAGGCTATGAAAGAGAACCACAGTATGTCTCCACTTAACATATAATGACTGTCTACTCTATGGTAAAGACTGAAAGACTGGAGGACATAAAAGCATTGAAATGGACTAGAGACAAAGTGGAAGGAGAGTGTGGGAGGGGAAGAGCATAGGAAAGGAAATTTGGGGAAAAAATAGAGAGGTAAGACATTTGTGGGACATAGATACAGTTTATTATCTGTTGATGAGGATGTGTATAGTATTTTCAGCTGCGCTGGACTGAGGTGTATATCATGCTGGGTAAAGTTTCTTTACAATCTACATGATTTTTTTTAATTGAAACATAAACTTTTCTCCCTTCCTGACCCCTTTGCAATTGGAAAATATTTGTGAGCATTCTTATTTTGTGGCATAATGGTTATTTGCATAAGTTCAATAATAGAACAGTATCTATTGTCTTGCATCAGAAATTGAATTCTTATGGGGCTTTGTGCAAATAACAGACCAAACTTAGATTAACCAATTTTTTTTTTTTAGCAAATACGTTAGTTTATAACTTTAATAAAAGAGTTAAAGGAGAGAGGGAAAAAATTGTTTCAGAAGAAAATTACAGTGTACTTGTCACTAGATTCTAGCTTTGTCTATACTTTAAAATCTTTTGAGAATCAATGAAATGTGAAAAAAAGTTTATTTTGGAAGAGAGGGATGGAAAAGAGCAGAGAAAGAATGGGTAAAAAGTATGTTTAATTTAGAAAAAAGGAGAAGCTATTTGCTGATGATAATGTATATAGTAATATCCTTGTCTTGACTGACATGCATGGTTTTTGTGTTGGAAAAAGAAATGTATACCATAAAGATGTGATAAAATGTAAATCAAATAAATAAATAAAAATTTTAAAAAGGAATTAGGTCTAACAGTGAAAATTATGTTTCAATATTTATTATAGCACAATAGCATTAACTATATGAAGTACACTAATTCACAAGCACATTAAACTTTCTCATCTCTACAGACAAATGTCATACATTCTTCACCAAGTCTTCACCTTTCCTTAGAAGTCCCAGATAGACAGATAGTAGGAGGAGCCATTAAGATCAATTAACTGTTCACCTTCATTTTTGAAAATAAATAAATAAAAGCAAAAAAGGAGGCAGTTCAAACTAAATCTTTAATAAAAGTGTGAAAGTAAATTTCTAAGTTATTTCAAACAAGGAAAAAAGTACTGGTACTTGTGATGAAACAAACATATGGAATAGTTAATGCTTAAATGAGGAAAGTTAAGTGTAACTGCTTACCAAATATTCACAAAATACACACAAATATTTGCCAACTGCACTGTCCTTTAATATTAAAAAATAGAGAGTTAAGAATCTTTAAAAGTATGTTAGTATTTTGTTTCCTTTTAGCCAGTCTATGAAGGTCACAGAGTAACAGATTTATTTATTTATTTGGGGGAGAGGTTTTTGCTGTAGAGTGCGGGTGCTGGCCAGAAAGACAGAGAGAGACAGAAAGCCAGAAATCACCCCCCGCGGGGATGACCATGCCACAATACCTTCTCCTCTATTCTCTTAGGATCTTGGGCACACATGCACACATGCCTGGCATGATTTTAAGTCACCAGGTCTGGGACTTGAACCGTGGTAGACTACATAGGAGTCCAGTGACATAGCCACTACACCAACTGCTGGTCCCAATTCTTTTTTTTTTTTTTTTAAGAGGGATTTTTGGCTATAGGATGCTTGTCCTCACCTGAGAGACAGAGAGAGATGGAGAGAAAGTGAGAAATCAGTCCCCACCCCCACAAGGGGGATGTACACACACAATCCCTTCTCTTCCATCCCCCCTTAGGATTTTGGACATGCACACACATGTACCCAGCGTGAGTTTCAAGCCACTGGGTCCAGGACTTGAAGTATGATTGCACATATGGGAATCTAGTGCCTTACCACACCATCCACTGGCCCCAAGCTCTCCATATTAATATTGGTAAATACATGAAAAAGATTAAGACAGCACTTTGCACATAGCAAGTGCTCAAAACATATTAATTTTAATATTACTTTAACTGAAGCCTCATAGAAGCTCAAATTTAATTCATAGAGGGCCAGCAGGTGGCATGGTAGTTAAGGTGTTGGAATTCCCACATGGCTGACCATGGTTTGAGTCCTGGAACTGGTGGCTTGCTTTTTCACTGTCTCTCGCTCTCTCTCACTCTGTTTTTCTCTGGCAAAACTCATGTAAAAAAATAATAATAAAATAAATAAATAATTTTTAAAAATTTAACTCATAGTAGACTAACTTTAAAGAGAAAACCAAAGTATTTTTTTCTTCTGATATTTGAGTTGACTAACATCAGAAATAAACAAATGCTACCAACTCAATTTATATTCATAATCTTTCCTACATACCAGAATGCACTGAAAAAAGTTCCTAGTGAAGACTCACTCATGTCAAGTTTCCTAGACTCAAGCAATAATACAAAGCACCCAGAAACTGTGACTGAGGGGGTCTGGAGTAGGGCCTTAGAATCTGCAAGTATGATCAGCTTCCAGGTGAGTCACATAGCTAGGCAGGCTTCTCTAAGTTAGTTGAAGCTGTGCTGAAACAAAAAATTAATATCTAGCAGCTACATCCACTAATAGAACTAGCATTTTATAAATATTATGGAATGGAAATGGGAATGTTGAAAAAAATTAACAGATATTATACTGAGTATCAGTATCAAATGCAGGACAATTGGGTACACTCTGACATATAATTCACAAAACAGTGTACAAAAACCATTTGGGAAGTAACTGCGGCAAGCAAAAAAGAAGAGCTTTGTTAGCAAAGTTACACATAATTATGTGTTACCATGTGTCTTGAGTATTCGGAAGTATAAGGAGAAGGGTACTGTTGGCTAAGAAGTCTGGTTCTTCGGGATGTCTGTTATAATTATTTATTACACTGCTGCAATTGTTAATGAACTAAGCATACTAAATTTTAAGTACATTCAAGCAACAAATTCATTGCAAAAATGAATTGAAAAAATACAACCACGATTTTCCTTGATACTTACTGACATTCATTTTTAGAATCAAATTGTAATTTGAGTAAAATTAGTACAAACATGGATCTGAATTTTTCCAAGAAAAATATAAAAGGAATTGAGGAATTTCCATTCTCTCAAGTCCCCAGATACCCAGATCACACACATTCCACATACATGCTCCAATAAGTTGCGAGCAACTTCTACAATGCAAAGGTTGGGAACCTGCATCCCAGTGGAAGCACAAGCTTAACAATTATGTAATGAAACCCTGGTACAATGACACCAAAAATAGCACCAGTATTATTCTTTTGAATGAAGACTTTATTGGGTATGGTATAGAAAATGTGTATTTCCTCAACATGTTATTAAGTTCACTAGCCAGATAGTCAAGAAGTCTATGAACCTGGTTTATTGCTTATTTATATAGTTATTGCTGTGCAAAATCCAGATAGTACAGTGAAACTATTAGGTAAAGCCAAGAAATCATCAGGTGATTCTCCATAATCTTATCTTCTGTTTAGAGAATTACTAGTTATGTATGAATTTGCAGTAAAATGGACTTAAATGCAGTTTTTAATATAATTATTTGTATTTAACTTTATTTATTCATTATTATTTGTTTTTTAATTTAACCAGAGAAAGACAGAGAGAGAGAATTTGAGGAAGCAAGCTGCCAGGTCCAAGACTTGAACCACAGTCAGCCATGTGGGAATCCAACGTCTTTAACCAACATGCCACCTACTAGCCCCTAAATGCAGTTACATTAATAGCTACTCAAATATTACTGGTTCATATACACTAATTAAAATAAAACATCTAATAGACATTACTTGAAATATAACCCCAGGGAACAGGCACAAAGTCAGATTTTCAGTGGCTGGATCCCACATAGCTGACTGCAATTCGAGGACCAACCCAGGGGCTTGAGAAACATGGTGCACATGTATGCGTGTGCCCAAAACCCCAACAGGAGGGAGAAATGGAGAAGGCTTGTGGTGTGACCAACTCTCATGGCACCAGGGGAGGTTTTTCACTTTCTCTTGTCGCTCGCTCTTTCTCTGTCTCTGCATGTGCCCTCTGGCAAAAATTTTTAAATAAAAATTGAAAAAAAAAAAAAAAACCCTTTAGATTTTTCAGTTGTCCACTACCCAAAGGATTAGGAAAATAAAGAGCCAGACTGTTATACCTACTGTTGACGGGTTAGTGCTGAGTGAGAAGGTAGGTGTGCCCTTTTAATCATGCGCTTCTGACTTCCCAAATTTCTTCATAAGAAAGTGCAGTACTCTTTTCATAACTAGGGAAAAAAATTCCTTTATTTAAGGAAATTACTTGATACTTTCCATTTATTTGAATATTACAATAAAGCGATTTTAAACACTTTTTCCTTGAAGAGGCTAAATCATGTTTTCCCTCAAAGAAAAATTGCTGTTCTCATTATTTTGCCTCCCCCCCAAAAAAAAAAATTCCAGAAAAGAAATTATGAAAGGATGAGATTCCATATGCTACTTCTAAATGTAGACGTTAAAAAGAATGGTCCACAGTAGCAATGTCATGGGATGATATGAAGTTTCACTGGTAGTGATAGAACTCTTCATCTGGTGTGTGACCTAAAGATAAACTCAGTGTTTCAGGGCTGGAAAGCGACAAAGGGTTTTCCTCTGTGAGCAAGAGGAAAGCAAACTCTTTTACTGGATTGTTGTTAGGACATAGGGCACAGTCACTGACGGACTTTTACAACTCATCTTTTACTCAATTCCCACTCCCTCCATCTTTATTTATTTGTTTTCCTATCTTATTCTTTCTTTAGCTTTGGCCTATCTCCACAACCAGTTCTTAGGAGACACTCAAAGGCCTTCCTTGCTGGTCCCAGTGACGGCTCTAGGAATTCAAAAAGGGACAACTGTAGACGTATACTGGAATACATGCAGCCTCCCTCACAGACAAACATGGCCACTTCTTAGAGCCAAACCATAATTGATCTGTTAAGGAAAACTACACTTATGAGACGGGTTAGTGGTTCCCCCTTGAGCCTTTTCAAATATTCTTGAGCACCATGCTGATTATGGTAACTCCAGGTTCCCTTAATGCTGTTTTAGAAGGCCATAAGGATCGAAAGGACAAAGAAGTCACTCTGAGACTTCAAACATAACAACACCCTCACCAAAAGGCATTTATGAGAGAGAGTTCGATACAACAATGTGTACAAAGTCATAAGAGGTAAGCCATGTTAATCCGGAGCCTTTAGCTACTTAAGAGCTAGATTCCACTGTTGACTGCTAGAATCTGACATATTCTTCAAAGAATTGACACAAGAGAACTCAGCAATGCCTAGTGACAGAGCTTTCTGAGGTTCTCAAACTGAGAGCTGCTCGCTTTGGGTTTATATAGTGCAGAAACAATTCAGGAGGCAAATAACATAAACGCCATCACTCTGTTCTAGTCCAGAAGTTTTTATTACAGCAAGTTTAGCTCTGGGCAAGCTGCCGCAATCAGCACATTGTGATAGCAAATACACTGACTTTGTATTTTCTTTCTAAGCAATATATAGCACTTGGGTTGTTCCTGAGAAGGATTCATGAAACAGCTCTAATCAACACATTATAGTTAGAACAGCTAGAAGTAACACTTCCAATTTTTACGCCTTAATTGTCAAAGCTGTTTGCTTTCTAGATGAATATAATCAACTTTACCTTTTAGTGAAATCATCCAAGCTATAATAATTCATCAACTGATATGACAAATAATCCCTACTTTTCCATAACCAATGACATCCTCTGAGATTACAACTTGATTACTGGAAAATAAAAAAACAGAGGGGCCAGCAAGTGGTGTGGTGGTTTAGGTGCTGCACTCCACATGGCTGACGGCAATTTGAGTCACTGTCTTGGTAGCTTGCTTTCTCGCTTTCTCTCTCTCTCTCTTCCTCTCTGTCTCTCTCTTTCTGGTAAGTGCATGTGTACTAAAGGAAACTTATAATAATGAGAGACAGAGAGAGACTGAAAGCAAGAAAATATCCCTGAGAGAGGATGACCATGCCACAATCCTTTCTCCTCCATTCTCCTCACATGATTTTGGGCATGCACACACATTTGCCTAGTGTGAGTTTCAATCTGCCTGGTCTGGGACTCAAACTTCAGTCAACCACATGGGAGTCCAGTGTCTTAAACACTATGTCACCTGCTGGTACCCACATTAACTTATTAACCTTAAATTTCATAACTCTAAAAGGAACCTGATAATTTTTATTCTAGACTATGTCCACAAGACAGTTACTCAAACCAACTGAAAAAACTGTATCATCAAAAACTTATTAGAAGAAAAATAAAGCTCATAGCATCCTCCAATTGAAAAAAAAAAAATTCATGAAGCCATAGTGAAAAAAAAACTGGCAAGTGAAAAAGTGACTGTCTCTCACCTACTTGTGCTACCAATATTAGATTAAGATTCAGGTGTCTTTTACATTTCCCAGTCAAAACTCTGGGCCACATCTACAGAGGTTCCTTAGGCTCTTGAATTAATGTTAAGAATTCAAATTTTCTGTCACCTTTATTGTATTAATGGTGAGAACATTTCACTCTGGAATTATTCTGAGGTTTTAAAATTCAGTGTTAGTAACCATCAGTAAGTCATTGCTGGGACCAACAGATGGAATAATGGTTATGTCACTGTACTCCCACATGGCCAACAGCGGTTCGAGTCCTGAACCCAGAGGCTTCACACTCACCCCTGCCGTGTGTGCATGCATGCCCAAAATCCTGAGAGGAGAATGGAAGAGAAGGGATTGTGGTGTGGCTATCCCCCTGGGGGGGGGGGGGGTTCTCACTTTCTATCACTCTGTCTTTCTCTGTCTATCCAATGAGAACATGCATCGTATAGCAAAATATCTTTCTAAAAAATAAATAATAAATAAGTTGCTGCTAACTTTGTATGCTTATACTTTACCTCCGTCTCTGATTAATAAAATTCCTTTCCTTTCATCTCAATAGTTAGTGAATAGTGTGTCTGTGTGTTTATATCCACTCTGTGGTTCCACTTTGAGCAATATGGAAAAGTGAGATTCCAGCTGCAGCCATCAATATACACTTAGGCACAACTATGGTTTGGAATCATTAAGTGACATTTGCCCTTCCAGCTTAATTATCCAAGGAAACAAGGCTATTTCCTCTGGCTAATTAGCACTTCTGGAATGGCTGCAACAATCCAAGGGCCTCCTACATAACTGACCTTCTGTTTGTCCACTAATCTGGTGAAACTGGTCTTCACTCTTTAAGATCTAACTGCCTGCTTTTTGCTCTTCTCCACAACTTGTCTTCTCCCCACATAAGAGAAAAGTGTTTGCTCATCCTTCTTTAAAATGAAGTGCTGACTTGAAGATACTCCAAATATCAATTGTCAATTGACATATATCAAAATCTGTGGTACTCCAAGGCACACTCCTGTGTGATTTACATTTTATCATGATTTCAGTAAGGCATTTAACAATTTTTAATTATATCCTCCAGGAGCAGATGGAGAACCACGGGCTGCATAATAATGCTATTAGTTGGACTGAATAAGAAAACCCAAAAATTGATCAGCAATAACCCGAGCGGGTCTTTAACAGCACAACACAGGAATCTTCTCAAGCTGAAAATTTTCCAACTTTTTATCAATAACTTGAATGATGACTCATCTGATCTTATCAAGAACTGTATCTTAGGTGGGAACCAGCAGTTAGCGTAATGGCTATGTCGCTGGACTCCCACATAGTCAACCGCAGTTCGCGTCCCGGACCTGGTGGCTTAAAACTCACGCCGGGCACGTGTGCATGCGTGCCCAAGATCCTGAGAGGAGAATGAAGAAGGATAAAGGATTGCGGCATGACCATCCCCCCTGGGGGGTGATTTCTCGCTTTCTGTCTCTATGTCTCTCTGTCTGTCTGGCGAGCGTACGCGCCCTATAGTGAAAAACCTCTCAAAAAAAAAAAAAAAAAGAAAAAAGAACAGTATCTTAGGGTAAAATTAAGATGTTTAATGGGCGGATAAGATTTCAAATTCATGTGTTCATACAAGAAAAAAAGTAATGAGTAATGACTTCATGCTAGGTGACAAATCTTGGGCAATATATGAATTAAAAATACAGTGTGTCTTCAAGAAAAGTATGGCCTAGTAAAGGAGACAAAGAAGTCAACAATTATGTCACAATATGAAAAATGCTGCAATAAAGACACACACAAGTGACTATAAAAATTGGAAGCGTTATTTGCCCTCACTGGGAGAGTCCAGGAAAACCTAGGATGTGAAGGTGAAGATACCACTTGAGCAATTGTAAATATGTGAGTAGATCTGGTAATTAAGACAGACATATGCCCTGCAATAGAGATTTGGGAGAATAAGAGTATAGATGGACATTGATACACTAAGTATAGATGAGATGGGTCTGGAAGATTATGTGGGGAAAAAGTTAAATATCATGGATGACATCTTAGGGGATTAAATACCATGGATGAAATCTTAGGGGATAACAGAACTAAGACATGGGAAAAGAGAGAAGTACCTAAGAAGGAGTCAGAAAAGAGGTAGCCCACCAATTCCCTAAATATTGTAGTTCCTTGGAGTTCAATTCTAGGCTCTCTGCTCTTTAGGTATACTCTTTCAGGGTCTCATCCATTCTTTGGTTCCAATAACCACTAATAATGTTTCTGGCTTTCTTTGCTGAACTTCAAACCAGAAGTAGGAGAGAAGGATGTTGTAGAAACTAAGAAAGATGGAGCAGAATGGTGCAGCAGTAATAAACGACACCCTGTGAGGCTGATCCACATAAGAAGGTCCCATGTTCACATCCAGTGTTTGCTCTCAGTATTCTGGGCACATGGATGCCCATGATCTGGGCTGACAGGTGCCGGGGTGGCTTGTATTGTCACAACTCTGTTGGAGGTGCTGTCTCTCTGTCTCGCTCATGAGATAAATAAATAAATAAGCTTTAAACAAAATATTAAAAGAATGAAGGAGAAAATTTTCAAAAGGTACAAGTCATCAATATTCCTAACTTAAGGGGCCAGCAGGTAACATAGTGGTTAAGGGTGCTGGACTCCCACACGGTTCAGGTTCTGGACCTGGTGGCTTGCTTTCTCACTTTCCATCTCTCTTGCTTTGTCCCTTTCTGGTTAAATAAAACATACATACATAAATAAATGAATAAATTCTTAAAAAATATTTCCAACTTATGGGGAAAAAGTCAAGAAAAATAAATAATAAGAGTTCACAAGATTTGGAAAGAACAGATCATTGTCTTCAGAGCACTTTTGATGAAGCAGCAGGGGTAGAAAAGAGGATAGACTAAGGTTCCAAAAGAAGGTGGACAATAAAGAAAGATGAGATAACATGATATTTGGAGAGGAGCTGGGTAAGAGAGAAAAAAAGGAAGGAGAAACAAAAGAGACAATATCAACTTTAAATGGAGGAAACCTGAATAGCTTCATGTTGAAGAAAGGTATCAATAATGGAGAAGAGTGAACAGATCAAAGTCCTGGGATAAATGGAATGGAATAAGATCCAGAACAAAGGTAAACATTTTTACCCTCAAACACTAGGATAATCAATTTTCTGAGACACAAAGAAAGCATATGAGTATCTCTATAAGTTTGGTCAGGGGGACCAAAGGTCAAGGAGTTTTCCATTGAATAGTATTTTTTTTTTCCTGTTATTTGAAGGGCAAGGTCATGTTCTAATTAAAAGAATATTTAGATAGAGGCATAAGAAATCTGAATCCTAGAGAAGTACTGGAAAGTTTCAGTCAGAAATGCTTTGTGGGATAGTAAGTTGGGCCCTATTATAGATGGTGGTATACAGCAGTGAACAAAACTAATTCAGAAAATGAGTAACCCTACTGATTCCCTAAATGTGGTTGTTCCTTGAGTTTCTGTTTTAGGTCCTCTTCTCTCTATGAATATGATTCCAAGGATCCGATTACCATTGATACACTATATAATGTGTATATAATAATATACATATGCAAGCACCCACATGGCCCTGTGACACAACAATGAAATGAATAAAGCAATTTCCAAATAACATGTGCTGTGAAGACAAATAAGGCAGGAGAAAGGAATAGAAAATGAAAGAGATGTACATTTTAGACAGGGTATACAGGGAAATCCTTTCTCAGGCGATGATAATTTAAGCTTAAAACCAATGGGTGGGAGAAAGCAAGGTATGCATCTTTATAGGAGAGTGGCTTGTAACCTTGGCTGCACATTAGCATCACTTGGGAATCTTTTAAGACAAAATTCTTGAGTCCCACCCTTCAGAGATTCTGAGTTAATTGGTCTCAGGAGCAGCCTAGGAATAAAATTTTTTTAAACTCCCCACTGACAAATGTCATTAAGATAGCTGATTAGAGAGTCCTGGCATTACTCTACTCCACATAGAAGAAACAAAACAATACACTTCTAGTGGAATGTCTAGTGGAAGATACTGGAATGCATCAAAGACAGGACTGAAGCTTATTGAAGCACAAAAACTTGGTATGACAACACAGACAAGGGAGTAAAGCACTCAGCCAGGGGTTGGCCTGGAACTGGGAGAAACTCCCTATTGCAGAGGAAGGATAAGCAAGACATGTCCAGCAATTCCCAGTACAAAGGATAGGAGTCCTAGCTGTGGCCCCCACAGTCTCCGTTGCTGTGAGCCCCATGTAGGGATCCTTGAAGTCCATGAGACCACATGGCTCAGGGAAGAAATATATACACCACACCAATCCCTGCCCCACATTGTGGCCCAAATTGCTAGAGTAAGGTGCCATTTTTTTTTTTTCCTCCCACCGTGTGTGTATGCTTGATGGAAAGAGACAGAAAGAGGGAAAGCAAGAAATTGCCACTCAGGGAGGATGGCCATGCCCCAGGACCTTCTCTTCCGTTTTCTTCTTGGGACTTTGGGCACTCATGCTTATGAACCCAGAATGATTTTCAAGCCACCGAGTCTGGGACTCAAATTGTGGTCAACCATATGAGAATCTGGGACCTTAAACCCCATACCAATTGCTAGCCCCAACCGTTTTGAGAACATAGCCCCTAGTAGACTGAAGCCTGCACTGAGGTACAACAGCCCCTTCATCTCCACATCTCTGAGGTACTACCAATATCCCACCACACCTACACAAGTGATTGCGGTGCTATCATCCAAGCAAGACCCAGCAGTACAACTGTGACCCCAGCACCAGAGCCTGCAAAACACAATACGCATGAAGACATAGGCAATCCAGTATAGCATGGAGGCCACCTCTGGAACTGGGTGACTAATACATGCACTCCTCAGCCCCCATCCTACACAATTGCCTAAGAAATAGAAGTGAGGATTTTGAGTGTTCTCTGCACAAAGAAATGTTAAATGAGGTAATGGATATACTAATTATCTGATTTGAGCATAATATATTGTATACATAGATCAAAAAATAACACCATACCACCTAACTATGTACAATTATTATTGGGTTGTCAGCAAAGTCACGATGCATTTTTGCAACAGATGGGAGTAGTTCATTTTTAGAAGTACTAGAGTCATTCGCATCTATGTTATTGCTATGTCATTTGACAGTTGATAGTTATAGTTTCATTCAAAAAAAATTGAGCTATTCGGCTGAGTTTTGGAGATTTTACAACAAGTTGAAAATGGAAGACCAAACTCTGCATTATCGACATATTTTACTGTTTTGCTTCCATAAAGAAAAGAATGTGCATCGAGCTTATAAAAAGCTGCATACAATTTATGGTGACAATGCTCTACAAGAACATCAGTGCCAATGATGGTTCAAGAAATTCCATGCTGGTGCATTTTGATCTTAAGGATGCTCCTCGGTCAGGTAGGCCCACCAAGGTTGACAACAACAAAATAAAGGCATTGATCAAGTCAAACTCATGTTACACGACACGAGAGAGTGCAGAAACATGACCACCTGAAGATGCTGGGATACATAAGCAAGCTTGATATTTGGGTTCCTCATGAACTCAGAGAAGTTTATTTGACAGCTCGTATAAACATCAGTGACATGTTCATTAAATGTGAGGAAAATGATACTTTTGTGAAATGACTGCAAAGCGAATTGTTTACAACAACATGGTATGTAAATGCTCTTGGTCCTGATGTGTTCACCTCAAATGACATTGAAAGTAGACATTCATCAGAGGAAGGTTATGCTCTCAGTGTGGTGGAATTTTTTTTTTTTTTGAGAGATTTTCACTATAGGGTGCGTGCGCTCGCCAGACAGACAGAGAGAGACATTAGAGACAGAAAGCGAGAAATCACCCCCCAGGGGGGATGGTCATGCCGCAATCCCTTCTCCTCCATTCTCCTCTCGGGATCTTGGGCACGCACGCACACGCGCCTGGCGTGAGTTTTAAGCCACCGGGTCCGGGACGCGAACCGTGGTCGACTACGTGGGAGTCCAGCGACATAGCCATTATGCTAACTGCTGGTTCCCAGTGTGGTGTAATTTTAAAGATGTGTTTGTCAAGCTCCTACCAAGGAACCAATCAAGTCAAGTGTGTACAGTCAGGAATTGGACAGTTGGAATGAATCCATCATCTGGAAATACCCAGAGCTCATTAATAGTAAAGGAGTTAGGTTCCATCATGGCAACACGAGACCATACACAACTTTTATCACTGGTCAAAAAATTTTGAAGCTTGGATGGGATGTTTGGCCACAACCACCACACTTGCCTGATCTTGTGTTGTCAGACTGCCACTTGTTTCACTCTTCTTCAAAACTTGCCTGGTATAATGTTCAATTAAGATGAGACTGTAAATGAGCACTTCGTTAAGTTTTTTTAGCCAATAAAGACAGGTCCTTCTATGGATGAAGAATTCTGAAGCTCATTCAAAGATGGCAAAAGGTTATCAAACAAAATGGGCAATATATCATTGATCTTTGTTCTTTATATAAATAAATGACCTTTGAAAAACAGAAAAAATATGTCATGACTTTTCTGACAACCCAATATTTGTCTGTTAAAATAACAATTAAAAACTCCCCACTGATTCTAATATATAGCCAGGATTGGAAATTACTGAACTGGTAGAAAAGGGGAAGGCAGAGGTTTGCAAATGCAAAGGCCCAGAGTGAGGAGCATGATTGGAGTCAAGAAGGAAAATATGAAGCGGTTAACAAAATCTAACAAAAAATTTCAATGTTGGTGTCAAGGGTCAGTAGAAGTACTAAATCTTATTTTACATTGACAAAAACCCTCACACAGCTCTGTTTTTCAAATAGCAGTACCCAGCAGCCTAAGGTTAGATGTGAAAGAGGTAGATGGCTAGAATGACCCAGAACTAGAAGCCTGGACGGTGATTGGGGAAAAAAAGGATAAATGGACAGTTGGGTATAAGCTGTTGGGTATAAGGTGAAGCAAAAAGGAACTAAAACCGTAAGTTAGAGATAAATAAGATTTATCAGTGTACAATGATTTAACAAACAAAATACAAATTAGGTGGTGTTAAGGAGTCCAGTCTACTACAATTTCAATGAGCAATACACATATCATGTTTAGTAAATACACTGTAGCAGTCTTAGACTTATTTATTTTTTTTTTTTAGAGAGATTTTCACTGTAGGGCGCGTGCGCTCGCCAGACAGACAGAGAGAGACATAGAGACAGAAAGCGAGAAATCACCCCCCAGGGGGGATGGTCACGCCGCAATCCCTTCTCCTCCATTCTCCTCTCGGGATCTTGGGCACGCACGCACTCGCGCCCGGCGTGAGATTTAAGCCACCGGGTCCGGGACACCAACCGCGGTCGACTACGTGGGAGTCCAGTGACATAGCCATTACGCTAACTGCTGGTTCCCTAGACTTATTTTTAAAAGTAGTGGTTAGCTTCACTAGGTAATCATTAACTTTCCTTCTGGCTATAGCTAAAAATGAAAAATAATCTGAAAGTCAGTTTTATTAGAAATAATGGAAAATTTTTACCTGGAAAATATGATGGCATGCACATTTGCATTCATAAGTAGTAAGAGGATAGAAAAAAGTCTCAGGCATAAACATGGAGTTTCAATTTCTTTATCTTAGAAGTGGTATAGAATAATAATAAGATTATGTATTCATTCTAGGAACCAGCAGTTGGCGTAATGGCTATGTCGCTGGACTCCCACGTGGTCGACCGCGGTTCGTGTCCCGGACCTGGTGGCTTAAAACTCATGCCGGGCATGTGTGCGTGCGTGCCCAAGATCCCGAGAAGAGAACGGAGGAGAAGGGATTGCGGTGTGGCCATCCCCCCGTGGGGTGATTTCTCGCTTTCTGTCTCTATGGCTCTCACTGTCCAGAGAGCGCACGCGCCCTATAGCAAAAACCTCTCAAAAAAAAAA
This sequence comes from Tupaia belangeri chinensis, assembly GCF_000334495.1. Taxonomy (NCBI): domain Eukaryota; kingdom Metazoa; phylum Chordata; class Mammalia; order Scandentia; family Tupaiidae; genus Tupaia; species Tupaia belangeri. The sequence continues at coordinate 7,580,283 of NW_006159565.1, forward strand.
AAAAAATTAAAAAGGTTATGTATTCATTCTAGAAAATTATGAAAGACTGGAATTACAGAGCTAAGGGGTCAATATATTTCAATCGGTACCAATATAGATGTTGAATTCACACAAAAGAATCAGAAAAGGGACCATGACATAGTTGCCCTCTATGCTTCATTAGAAGAACCCTGACATATTCTGTGAATAAGCCACTGTATATATGCTACTACAAAATGCTATCC
>NW_006159565.1:7580537-7596108 GCF_000334495.1 Tupaia belangeri chinensis
GCTGAATGTGCTTTTAAATGTACTAGGAGTTGTGGGATGAGGGAAATAGGGAGGGTTGCCAGGGAGGCTTGACTTATTGAAAAGATATATTTAGAACTATTAAACTAGAAGGTGATAAACTTTAGAAAAGACACAAATTTGATGCATATGAGCTACCAACTACAAAGGAAAAAGGGTCAGCTGAAGGGCTCCTCAAATGATTAAGTCAGGAAAAGGGTAATTCAGTGATTAGAAAGTATATGCAGGATGTATACCCTGTTCACAATCAGTCTCTTCAACGAGTAAAAGTCAAATAGAGGAAAGATGAGCTGAGAACACTGTGAGGTCATAAACCTTGAGGATGACTTATCTTCAGACCACTGATCATCACCATGTCTTTCTAGAGAAAGGACATAAGGGATGTAGTAGCCACTGTGGATGAGATCTCTCCACCACAGTGCAAAAGCCAGTTTTCTGAGGAACGGTGGATGTTTGCAAGGTCTTTCTACAGCCAAAGTCAGACAGAGGAAAAGATCTATATATCCCTCCATCTGTTGCTGTTTATTGAAGTTATGGGCATCTTCAATGGAACATTGCTGGTGGAATAGGATTTGAGATAAACATAAAAATAGGTAAGTTTCATAATATATGGTTATGATTGAATATGAAAATATTTAGGTTGAAAAAAGTCTCAGTGCAAATCTAAGTTACTCTAAAGAAAGAAAATTAAAAAGATAAGTTTTCTGTGAAATTCGGTTAACATGTTGTACTATTACTATAAAAATAAGTCACAGTGGGGCCAGCAGGGGCATGATGGTTAAGACATTGGTCTCCAACATGGCTGATCATAGTTCAAATCCTGGACTTGGCAGCTTGAAAATAGTATTAGACCTGTGTGTGTGTGTGTGGGTGTGTGTGTGTGTGGGTGTGTGTGTGTGTGGGTGTGTGTGTGTGTGGGTGTGTGTGTGTGTGCCCAAAATCCTGAGTGGAAAATGGAGGAGAAGGGATTGTGGCATGGCATTCCCCTGGAGGGTGATTTTTCACGTCCTCTCTCATTGTCTCTCTTTCTCTGGCAACCACCCATTCTCTATGGCAAAAACCTTCAAAAATAAAAAGGCTACAATAAGTTGTTCATGTCTCCATAGACACATCAGTGGAAGGTACTTTGGAATTGGGGTTAGGTACTGCCCACTTCATCTAATGAATGTTTAACAAACTTTCTATAAATTCAGAAGAAGTCAATATTTTCCACCAATTTTAAAATGACCTCTAAGTCTGAATTCTAACATATAAAAAATAATAAATTTAAAGGAACCATATAATTTATTTCCTTTAAGAAACCAATAGGTAAATAAAGCATTAAATTATTCAAGTAAAGCAAGTAGTATATTTCAGGTGCTTTGTCAACATCAAAACTCAGTGAAGTACCCAGATCATACTTTCCTATCTCTTTTAAGTAAAGAGAATTTTTGCCCTCATATAAAATCCTCCCCTTTGACTGTAGATGTAACCAAACTCCAAGTCTGAAAATAATTTGATGTGTCATTGATGACTCTGAAGATGGAGAAGGCTGCATGAAGCTGAGAGTAACTTTCTGCTGACAGACACAAGAAAATAAGGACCTCAGTCCAACAACTACAGGAAGATGAATTCTGCAGTAATATGAATGATCTTAGAAGCAAAATTTTCCCCAGAGCCTCCAAATAAGAGCCTCTCTGACTGACACCTTGATTTCAGCCTTGTAAGAAGAGAAGAGAAGCCAGCTAGACTTTTGATCTATAGAACTATGAAACAACGAATGTGAAAATAAATGTGTCTTAAACCACTGAATTTATGATCATTATACAGCAATAGGAAACTAATATACTTTCTATACATAATTCTTCTATCCAAATAAAGGTTAAAATGTAATTTTCTACATCATTATAAGAAAAAGACCCACTTCAAAGAGAAGAAAGAAGTCAAAAGAACTCATAGATAGATATATCCATGAAAGATCTGAATTAAAATGAGGAGGTCTTCAAAAAATTCCTGGAAAATATGCACTATGAAAAATAAAAACTATGCATGGATTTAAAAATCTTTTTTGCACCAAAATAAATTCATATTTAATTCCATTTTTCCAGAAACTTTTCGAAGTCTTCTTATAAATTCACATTTTGCAAGTATACATGAATTGATTTCCAGAAACTATGTTGTATACGTTAAAAGGATTCCATAGCTAATTCAAAAGAAGGAAAAGGATTTAGATCAATAATCCTAGAATAGCATACTATTAGTTTAAATACACACATACACACACGCACACGCACATACACACGCTATTATAATGCTCGAAGGGGAAGACAATAATAACTTTTCTAATTTAAGACTTTGGTCAAATAAAACCCAGTTTTCAAAAGAGAACTGAGAATCAACAGATACGAAGGTCATTTTATAATCAAAGAATGACAAATATCAGCACAACTAGTCACCATTTATTTCAGTGTGTCGTTGCTTCAGAAAAATGCACATGGGTTTTTTTTGTTCTTTTCTTTTTTTGAATACTGGATTTTATTTACTCAGTGGTTCATGGATATGAAAGGAATTTTAAAACGTTTGGCAGTCTTGGAAACCTACAGTTTGAGGTTTATTGTCTTATAGTCTATAAGGCAAGCAAACTATAAATGTTTTTCTTCTGCTGCAGACAGTTCATCTGGGACCCAGCACCTCAACCACTATCCTATCTACTGGCCCCTTCCTTTTTTTTTAAGCTTATTTACTTTCTCTCTCTTTTTTAAAAAAAGATTTTATTTAACTTTATTTATTCATTCATTTTATTTTAATTTGACCAGAGCACACACACATGAGAGAGAGAGAGAGAGAAAGTGAGAAAGCAAGTCACCAGGTCCAGGACTTGAACCGTAGTTGGCCACGTGGGAATGTCCAGAGTTTCAACCATCATGCCACCTGCTGATTCCAAACTTATTTACTTTTATCCATGATAGTGTGTGTGTGCATGAGAGAGAAAGAGAGAGAGAGAAGGAGAAAAAGAGAGAGAAAAGCACCCATAACAGAGTCTCATCATGCACCAATCCCTTTCCCCCAGCCCTCCAGATCTCCTCAGAATCTTGGGCATGCATGTGAGTGCCCAGTGTGTTCCTGATCCACCTGCTGGAGATTCAGACTTGCTGTAAGCCATGTGATTTAGAGCACCACAGTTCAGTATGTTACCAATTGCATCAAGTCTAGGACCATTATCTTTTGTTAATATAAATCATGTACACATGCAAATCTTTAACTCAGGAAGAGGCTGTATACATATAGTTAAATGTATGACTTCTTAAATTAGTCTTCCTAAATCTACCACTTTCTAGATGTGTAATCTTAGGCAAGTTAGGTAAATTCTCTGTGATTCCATATCCCTTTCTATAAATGGGGAGAATTAAGAATACATACCTCACAGGATTATAGTGACTATTATAGATGTGTAAAATCATAAAATATCTTTGTAAGAGTGTTTGGAACATAGTAAGTCCTCAATAAATCTTAGTTATCATTAAAAAAATTCAAAACTTTTCCTTATAACCCTCTCATTCTATTTTTAATTTTAAAAAGATTTTTGCCATAGGGTTCCATGCACGCACCAGAGAGACAAGTGAGGGGGAAAGTGAGAAATCGTTCCCCCAGTGGGATGACCATGCTGCAATTCCTTCTCCTCCATCCTCTTCCTGGGATTTTCAGCACACATGTATATGTGCCCAACATTAATTTTCAAGCCATCAGGTCCAGGATTCATACCACAATCCACTATGTGGAAGTCCAGCACCTTAACCACCATGCCACTTATTGGGCTCACCCTCTTGCTCTTAGGCAAAATTAGACATCCTAACAATAGGAACATTTTTCCAGTGCAAGTCTTGTGTGGCAAAGATGGTTCATTATAAATATTCACCTATTGTCTTTGCCAGCCCCATTTTTCTGCATTACCTCCGGGCTCTTTTATTCCTCGACTGCTGGTAAGACAGAAATCAAAAGTGCAAAACATAGTAGAGGCTCTAAAACTGGCTCATCAGAGTCCCAGACATTAGTCCAGAGATTTAAGCCAAAGCTGAATGAGTCCTTAACTTAGGTGATTTGATCATCTCTGTCTTTGAATCCTACTTAACAACAGGTTCTTGACCAATGGAGACTCCAAGATACATACAGGACAAAAGTGAGACATAAATGAAGAGTCTGACGATTCCTTTAAGTTTCCACTGTTTCATAATATGAAGCTACCAAAATATATTTATCCATCTTACTGCTGATGGGCATTGGGGTCATTCTGAGTTTTGAGCTATTCATGAATAGTTTAGCTATTAATATCTTATACATGTCCCTAGACACACATGTACACACATAAATATATTGGGCATACTCCTAGGTATAGAATTGCTGAGTTTTTAGATGTTCATGTCTTCTAATTTATTAGAAGATAACAATTTTTTCCAAGTCAGTACACCCTTGTTTTTATTTAAAATCTGCTTATAAATAAGATAGTTTGCTACAACTTGGCTGCAAAATAGTTCTAGAAAGTGCTATAACTATGAATCAGACTAATGAGCAGGGTCCCAGGTAGATGGTGGGGAAAAAGCATGTTTATTTCCATGTCCTTCTAGCTATGTTTTCATATATTGGGTCACTGGGAAACTCATAATGTATTTTTGCATATTTTCCTATGCAAAAATACATCACAACAATACATCGCAACTTTCCCAATGACCTTATAGATAGATGATTAATCAGGTTGAACCAGGATGGATTGTGAAACTATTCTGTTGCTGTACAAGGAGAATATGTTTGAGAAACAAACCAAGAATAGTACCTCAAATTTTTGTTCTGGCTTGGGACCAGAGCCCAGAATACTTAATCAGTTTCTACAATTCCTGAATATTGGAAGCTAATGATCTAGGAGACAGTAGCTTGTGCAATTAAAATTTCATCATCCAGTAGCATATCATTGAGAAGACGGATCATACACAGTATTCAAAAAGCCCATTATAGTTACAGCTTTGCCAAAATACATGCTCAATATGACAACTATTGGACAATTATGACCATGTAAAAAAATCATTTAGTATCATTTGGCTTGAAAAAGAGGTAATTAATATATAAATCTTTTTTAGGGTGATTTTTAAAAAGTTTATTTATTGTTTTCTTCCATAAATGTTCACGCATGTGCATATGTACAAGAGAGAGGCAGAGAGAGAGAGAGACAGACAGCACCCCCAACAGGGTCTGTATGCCATGATCCACTCCCAGCCTCAGCCAGTCTCAGATCATGGGCACAAACATCTCTACGCATGAACACAGAACCTTCCCACATGGATCAACCTCTTGGAGCATTGTGTTTTACTGAATTTGGCCCTAGACACACAAATCTTAGACTACCTTTTGACCCTTAGTGAAAGAAAAGGCTTTCAATGTGTTACTTTTTCTACCTTTAAGGTTTTTATTTTTAAAATTAGGGCCCTTATATTCATCTATGAGGTCTACAAAGTGGAATGTACATAAATATAAAGGTAATTATGCCGAGATTGCCATCTGTATCTGAACATTCACAAAAACACCAGGAATTTAGGCTTTCTTTCTTTCTTCCTTTCTTTCTTTCTTATGGTGGAAAAGCGTGTATTTAGAATTAGCCGGCTGGACTTTAGATGATCCCAATTTTGTTGGCAACATGCAAAGCATCATAATCGGGAGCCAGTCACACATCCGCCTTCTTCTCTCCATCAGGCCTGATTAGTACGCTGACCTTGGCCACATCAATATCACAGAGCTTCTTCACAGCCTGTTTGATCTGGCGCTTTTTGGCCTTGACATGCACAATGAACACAAGTGTGATGTTGTCTTCTATCTTCTTCATGGCAGACTCGGTTGTCAGGGGGAATTTGATGATGGCATAGCGATCAAGCTTGTTTCTCCTGGGGGCACTCTTCCGAGGATATTTAGGCTACCTCTGCAGCTTGAGAGAGTTGGGCCTCCGGAAGGTGTGTGATTATGGATCTTCTTTTTGTATGGCTGTGGACACCTTTCAGCACTGCCTTCATGGCCTTCAAAGCCTTCCCTTTAGCTTCAGCTTTGGGAGGGGCAGGAGCTTCCTTCTTCACTTTAGGCTACTTTGTAGAATGAAGAAGAGTGGAACTAATGCAAAATGATGTTGATAGAAATCACAGTGTAACTCCTATTTCCCTGGCCATAAACAGTTCTGTCATATCATATATTCAAATAAATCTCAGCATTATAAAGTCATTCTATGTTAGAAGCAGCTACTACTGAATTTTTAGGTAGGTGAAACACTAATACAATTGCCAGGGTATAGAAAAAAGGGAAATTTGCTTACTCATTCATAAATGGACATTTATGCCAATTACAAATCCTACAAAACACATAGTTCACTTAAAAATGAACTTAAAAGAGATCCATCTTTGACAAATTTATAATTTATGAGTCTTAAAAATACATCTCCAAAGGGATGACTCTACTAAAAGAGCATCCTGATGTGTACTCTTTATTAGTGGAATAATGCTGGTTGCCTCTATGATACATAACACATTATACAGTAACTAATGTTTAAATAAATTACTTGCCTACAAAATATCTCCATAAAATATTCAAGCTCCTTTAAGCTTCTGTCAAACCTCCTATTAATGTATCTAAAATTTTATTAGCTATTAACACATAAAAGAACATGTTTTATGTGCTGCTCTGTGAATGGCAGAATAAACAAATAGCTCCATTCAAACTCAAGTCAAGCCTGTACTGATGCTTACTACTTACTAGCGGTCTGAGAGAAGGTTGTAATTAGGTTGTAAACCTGGAGTTGCAAACTGCTCTCAAAAATCAGTCTAGAAACTATTCATTGAACAATCATTTTATTTACCTGCTAAGGGAAACTAAACACTCACTGTGTACACACGTGTGTGCACACGCACAGGCACACACACACTGAAAGAAATTACTTAATGATTATTCATTCTGTGTTGCTCCATCTTTCAAAGTAAAGAAATATTGGGTCATCAGAAAAGTCATGACACATTTTTGCATAGGAAAGCACAGAAAAATACATCATGACTTTTCCATCAACCCAATATATATACATTAAAATACTGGGACCAGCAGTTAGCGTAATGGCTATGTCGCTGGACTCCCACGTAGTTGACCACGGTTTGAGTCCCAGACCCGGTGGCTTAAACTCACGCCAGGCTAGTGTGCGTGCGTGCCCAAGATCCCTAGGGGAGAATGGAGGAGAAGGGATTGTGGTGTGGCCATCTCCCCTGGAGGGGGGGTGATTTCTCACTATCTCTCTGTCTCTCTGTCTCTCTCTGTCTGTCTGGAGAGCACACACGCCCTATAGCAAAAAACCTCTCCAAAAATAAAAAAAAAATTTTAAAAAAAGTGTTAAACATGATTTGGTTTGGGTCCAGCAGGTGGCATGGGAGTTAAGGTGCTGGATCCTACATGGCCAACTCTGTGGTCAAGTTCCAGATTCAAAGGTTTGAAAAACATGCCAGGCATATGTGCATATATGCCTAAAATCTTGATAGGAGAATGGAAGAGAAGTAATTGTAGTGTGGCTATCCCTCCTGGGAGATGATTTCTCACTTACTCTCTCTAGTGTACAGAAGGTACTCTATAGCAAAAGAAAAAAAAAAAAAAGGTGGTTTGATTTGGTTGACAAACTGCACAAAATAAGGGTGTTAGGTACCTGATATCTTACTTGCTTCACTAATCTGAAAAGCTTTCTCTTACATTATCATGTCTTTATTTGGGACACAGCCATAATAAATACTTCACTGCTCTTTAGCCTTCAAGCCATATATTAATATTTATTCACTTCTGTATTGTCATGCTTTTGGAAAGGGTAACATATTGTATTTATTCCAATATTTTCATACTCTTCCAACAGCAAATGTTTTAATCAATAAAGTGAATGTATGAGATAAAAGAAGACGACATTGTATAATGCACAGTGAAACAGGTTATAACCTAAAACATTGGAAGACAGTGCAGGAAGGCACATTCATGTCCTTGGTGACTATTATCCTTCCTTCATTGGATTACTGCAGGAATCTCCTAAATAAATCAACATACATCTGCCAAAATGCTGCTTTAAAAACCTCCAGTAGGGTCAGCTCTGGCATGGTTGCTAAGGTAGCTGGACTTGACATAGCCAACTGCATGTTTTGAGTCCTGGACCCAGAGGTTTTGAAAAACACACTGTGTGTGTGTGTGTGTGTGTGTGTGTGCATGTCCACATGTGTGCCCAAAACCCTGAAAGGAGAACTGGAGGAGAAGGTATTGCAGCATGCCATCCCTCACGTGCTGTATTTTCTCACTTTCTCCCAACCTCCATTAAGTGTACCCACCCTCTACTCTAGCAAATTATATTAAAAAATGAACAAACAAAAATTCCAACGGATTCACAATGCAATTAGAATAAAATCCAATCTATTCGCTGTAGACAAGTGAGCCTTCCGTGAGCTGGCCCCCTGGTTAGCTCTCTCACCTCATCCTTACCACTCTCTGACCTGTCACTAGGACGCAGCTATGCTATCTTCTGGTTCCTCTATGAAGCTAAGAATTTTTCTCTTCCCCCAGATCCTTTACATGGCTGACTTCTTATCATTAAGGTCTCACCTGAACCCTCATCTTTTTAAAGGGGCTTTCATGATAGTACCCACAATCCTACCCCAACTCATTCTCTATTCCATTGTGTTCTGTATTCTTCATATCATTTATCTCTACCAAATATTTTGCTATTTGTATATTTGTTTGAATTTCCTTAAAAAAATTTTAGAGAGATTTTGCTATTGGGCACATGTGCTCACCAGAAAGGGAGACAGATAGAAAGTGAAAAATCACACACACACACACACACACACACACACACACACCCTGGGGAGATGACTATGCCGCAGTCCCTTCTTTTCCATTCTCCTCTCAGGATTTTAGGCACACATGCACATGTGCACAGCATAGGTTTTAAGCTGCTAGGTCTGGGACTCGGACAACAGTAGACTACATGGGAGTCTGGCAACGTAACCATGAGGCCATCTGCTGGTCCTCATTGTTTGAATGTTTATTACCTCTTCTTCCCACTGAATTATGTGCTCTTTGATGGCAAAGGCTTTTTTCCATGTTGCTCACTACATTTTCTCCTGGGCCTAGAATAGCACCTGCTATACAGTAGGTGTTTAATAATATTTGTCAGATGATGAATGAACATTTATATGTTGGCTTATACAATCAACCTATGTTAATGTATATTCTCTCTCTTGAACTTGACAAAGCCGCTGAGCCATGATCTCTCTAACTTGTTAATTATCTGAGCTTCCTAAGAGTAGATGTCATGTTGTACCTATTCAGGTATCCCTGCTGCCTAGTCTAGTGCCTAGAACATAGTTAGTGTTCAGTAACTACTTAACAAGACTTCTGGTGAATACATGCATAAATGAGAGTTTAGAGTTTTTCCAACCTGATCTGGTCAAACCTTAAGAATAACTCTTGCTACTGCAGTTTACAAACACAAGGTTTACAGGGAAAGTAGGGTATGGCAGTCAATGTTGTGCCCTACTCACCTAGACTCTCTTTACCCGTAGTTTCTTGCTTTGCCATTGTTGATATCTTGGGCTAGATAATTCTTTGTTGTAAAGGGGATATAGTCTGTACATGATAGGATGTTTAGCAGAATCTGTGGCCTCTACAGACTAAATGCCCATAGAAAAACCACCGTCATCCTTCCTCCTTGGTCCTGTTAATCAAAAATACCTTCAGGTATTGTCAACTGTCTCCCAGAGACAAAATTATTCCCAGTTGAAAAACACTGCCCTTTACCTGTAATGTGCCCATCTCCCAGCAGCTAAGAGTGCTGGCCGCAAAGAGTTGTACCCTTCTCCTGAGAACAGTCTTCCACCTTTGGCGATTGATTCTTCAAGGAAAAAGCTATCCTCCAAGGATAGCTTGAAGCAATGAATAGATGATGAAAGGAAGAAATACAAGTTGCCTTCAGGTGAGACAACTCTCAGATGCTTTTTATGCTGCAGTTTCCAGAATCAGACCAAAGTTGGACTTCAAGTGAAACAACATCTTTACCTAGCTTTCCCCCAATCCTATTCCATTTCATCATACTCTTATATGTTTTTCTTGTGAGCGCTGATTCAACAAATCACTTGCATACAAATTCCCATTTCAGTATCTATGTCTGGGGAACCCAACCTAAAACATGCAAGAAAAGAGGTAAAAAATAAATAAATCATGATGCTGGGCCAGCAGGGAGTATAAAGGTTAAGGTAACTGGATCTCACATATTTGACGAAGCCCTGGACCTGGCAACTTGAAAAACACACCAGATGCATGTGCATGTGTGCCCAAAATCCCGAGAGAAGAATGGAGGAGAAGGGATTGCTGCATGACTATCCTTCCTGGGAGAATGATTTCTTTCTCTTTCTCTCTCTGTGTCTCTCCAGCAAGCACAGTGCCGTATAGCAAACTAAACACAAAAACAAACAAACAAAACAATGCTCACATAAGCATTAAAAATACATCCCCCAAATGTGCAAAACAGATTTTATTCAGGGTGTTAAGTGGCATCTGATCTTTCTGCAGAAACTTATTTGGTACTTTTGTGTAGAATGTTAACAGAGTGTGGATGGGTATGGAAGTATTAGATGGCAGCTACCACCCTCTGCCCTTCAAGATGTTCAACATGTTAAGCATGAAAAGATGAGTCTTAGTCTTCCTTTTTCCTAATAGTGAATAAGTAATTCTTATCAAATGTGTGATATCGTGTGACTCTCATTTAACAATATATCTCACACTTGAGGCAAAAGACAGAGCATATTTTTCTCCATTTGAAAGCCACAGGATTCTTTTTTACCAGAGGCTTTTTGTTACATGGTTACTTCTCTCTGAAACATATTTTATTCTGTGCCAAAATACTCACACTTTACCTACATTTCATGTCCAAATTTCAAGCTCAAAATGCTTCAAAGACGATTCCCAAATTCCCGTGACTAAAAGTAATCACTCTCTTCTTTACTTTTTCCTTGTATTACATTTGTGCTTAACTCATATCTCTACTAAAATTCTCTAGGGTTGGACAAATGCCCTATTCTAATGTGTATCATTTCTTGACTTTATCTAACGTTTGCCAAAGGAATAAACAAATAAATGAATGACTGAATGAGGAAAGGTTATTTCTGTGGACTCTTACTTGTATTTCTTTTTTAGTAAAATGTATATAAATAAATGGCCCGTAAGAGTCTTAAGAAAAATTACGAGAAGAGCAACTCATGTATGAAATCTGTTTGTAAGAAATATAACAAATATTCCAACTAATGTGAATATTACTTTTATTTGACTTTTTGAAAGTTTTCCAGTAGTTAAGTGTGTTTCCAAATTAATTTTTAAGCAACTGTGCTAATGACAAGGCACATCTCACCTTCTGCTTTAGAAACTCCTCAAAAAGAATTACCCAAAGAACTTATTAAAAATATAGCTACACTGGCTTACCTCCTAAGATATATCTAAGATATATTATATCTCAGGTGGGCTTACAGGGTGCTCAGGCAGTTGGAGACAGTTTCTCTGTTTCTTACCAAGATATTCTAAAGGCAACCCCAATTTTCTCTTTCTTTCCTGTTCAGTTTAAGGCTCATCTTAAGTCCCGTCTCCCTTTTAAGAAACTTCTTTGACCACTCCAAATCTTTGCCTTCTCTTTTTATGCATCTAGTACCACTAGGGTGGTAACTGTCTAACCAAAAACTGATTTGTGCTTCTTCTTCACTTTCTTTAGCGCGTGGTTATCACAATTCATTCGCTGTTTCACTTGTACAAACCTTTCATTCCCACTCCCAACTTAGCTGTAGAGAAAATTAATGAATCTTTACTTCCTTTCTATTTACAGAGTATTAGAAAATTATATCTACTTTGGAGCTATTAAATTATTCTTTGGTTAGAGTAAAATATTTTAAAATCTTGTGGATACTGATGAAATATAGAACAAAAGAAACATGGAATAAGGTCTAACTGGTTTTTTTTTTTTTTATTCTTTAAATTTTGCTAGAGAGTGCAGGTGCTTGCCAGAAAGACAGAGAGAGCAAAAGAGAAAGAGAGAGAGAGAGAGGGAGAGAGAGAGAGAGAACAAGAAAGTGAGGAAACACCCCTCATGGGGGATGGCCACATCACAATGTATTCTCTTCATTTCTCCTTCCTTTCAGGATTTTGGGTACATACTCATATGCACCTGGCATGTTTTTCAAGCTGCCAGGTTGAGACTCCAACCATGCAGTGGGCCAGGTGTAATTTTTTTAAGTGAATATTTGTCAATGTAAGGCTAAAAGGAGTACATGAAAGGAGCACTGAAGAGCAGGAGACTTCCTGAGAAAGCGAGCATCTGTTTTATAAATTTTATTTCACTTATTTATTCTATTCATGTGCACAGGCTCATGCACACATATGCATGCGAGAGAGAGAAAGAGAGAGAGAAAGCACTACCTAATGGGTGTGGTCATAATCCCTTCTCCTTCATTTCTCCAACCTGTCAGGATTGGGATAGTCATGCACATATGCCTAGCATGATTCTCAAGCTACCAGAATATGATTTGAACCACACTCAGTCATGTGAGATCCAGCTCCCTTAACCACGAAGCTACTGGACAGCCTACAAGCATCTGTTTCAAACACAGAAGCCAAACCTTTGAATTGTTAAATTTACTGTAGAGAGTAAGAGTTACTTCTATAACTTAAACAAGTAATAATAGTAGTTAGAGAAAGCCAGATCCCATATGGCTAATTCCATAGTTTGAATCCCAGACCCAGTGACTCAAGAAACACACTGGTCAAGTGTGCATGCATGCCCAAAGTGCCAACAGGATGGAGAAATGGAAAATGGATCACAGTTAAACTGCACACCACTGGGAGCTGACTTCTCCCTCTCCTTCTTTCTCTCTGTCTCTCTCTTGTGAGCCCATGTGCTCACTGGAAAATTAAAACAAATAAACAAGCAATTTAAAAATAATAATAGGGTCAGCTCTGTGGCACAGTGGTAATGGAGGGCACAAGGAAAATTGCATCGCACATGGTGACCGTGGTTTGAATCCTTGGCTGGTCAGTCCAAAACACATTGAGAATGCAGGTGAGTACCCCAGATCTACAGAGTTGAAAAAAGGAGATCAAAGAGTGTCCATACCCTGTGGAGGATGTTCATCTCTCTCTATCACTGCCACATGCATCTGTTTATCATGAATTTTATAAAAGTAATAATAAATTCAATACCACTTTAGTCCCAAATAAAGAATACAGGTACAGGGAGCCAGCAGTTAGTGTAATGGCTATGTCGCTGGACTCCCACGTAGTCAACTGCGGTTCGCGTCCCGGACCCAGTGGCTTAGAACTCACACCGGGCACGTGTGCGTGCATGCCCAAGATCCCGAGAGGAGAATGGAGGAGAAGGGATTGTGGCGTGACATCGCCCCTGGGGGGTGATTTCTCGCTTTCTGTCTCCATGTCTCTCTCTGTCTGTCTGGCAAGCGCACGCGCCCTATAGCAAAAACCTCTCAAAAAAAAAAAAGGAATACAGGTACAGAAACTGATACACAATTTAGGGAAAATATGCTACTTAACTGTGATGAATCACATTGGGATTCTAGTATCCTATAATGTGTGCAAGAATCCACATGCACAGGGATACCAAGTCTTACCACTTGCATGATGGTCTCTGAGCTCTATGTTGAACAGAATCTCCCAACCCCACCTCAGCCAGCCATGGCCAATCCTGTTGCAGTCAGAGTCAGAGTAATTCTCTCAAAGTCACTCTCGGTTTCATTGCTTTTTTGTTTTTAAGTGCATTCATTTATTTCTTCCATGAATAAGACAGATAGACAGAAAGAGAGACAGAGAGACCATACCCCCAACAGGGTCAGGATGCCATGATCCATCCCCAATCTTATCTAGCATTGAACCACCACCGGCACATGTGTGCCTGGCTTACTTAGGGAAGTCTCCAGACATGAACCCAGAACCTAGGTGGGTCAGCCTCATAGTGTTTCACATCTCACTCTTGCACCACCATAGGACCCCTTTACTATGTCATTTCAAACCTCTGAGCTGGTGTAGAAGCTTCTTTTATATCATTCTGTAAATATAAGTCAATATGATGGAGTAGTCAAGTTCATTTATATACCCCATGGGCCACCTCTGTCAAACAACAGACTCAAGAGTAAGGTGAAGTTTGTATTTCCTAGAATAGGGTCAGGGATTGGAATGAAAAATACAGTCAGAATTATTGCTACATAGGCAGATGGATCATCAGAAGGCTTTGGAGCCTCTGGGAAGGATGTGGTTGTCATGTTTCTCCAGTATTACCTTAACGAGCAGGGAGATTGGGTTTATATGTTGAAGAAATTTGACTCAGTGGGACAGCAGACTTGCTCGGCTCATCCTGCCTGGTTCTTTCCAGACAACAAATATTCACGACACAGAATCACCATCAAGAAATGCTTCAAGGTGCTCATAATGCCAGAAGCCACAGCTTGTGCTCTGAGAGTCCCTGAAATTTCATGTCTCTTCTACCCCCTGCCACCCTCTGAGACTTCCTATCCACATTCCTCGATCTCTGAGCCAGGAAGTCTTCTTACCACTCGGGCTCGTTGGAACCCAGTTTCTGTAGCTCCTTTGATCGTGGTCATGTGAGGCAATCAAGGTAGCATCCCCCATAAGGAAACAAGCTTAATTCTTCATTATTTGTTTAAATTTTGGATTACTGTCTGGTTATTAAAAATAAAATTATTTGAAATTAAAAAAGAATTATTGCTACATAGAGGTATTACCAAGAATGCTCAGTAAGTTTTAAGATTTACTCTGATTAGACTGGCATATGTCATACTCCACCCCTGACTACAGAAAACTTAATATTCTTATTGGTTTAACCTAGACCTAAGGGTGATTTTCCTTGACACAAAAACAAACACACACACACACACACACACACACACACACACACCCCTCAAAGTGAAAATGAAAGACTACTGAAAAGAGTTAAGATTAGGCTGATCCCCTCTTCCTCGAAAAATATTTTAGAACTCTTCCTGATGGAGGGTTGACCTGAAGAGCTAAGATCCCTCCTCACAAGGTCCAGGTCCTACTTGAGTAGAGCCATAAAAAGACAGTGTTATCCTGGGGCTGGCCATCAGAGGAAGGACTCAAGGTGTCCTGCAAGGGAAAGCCCCCACGCCCCACAAAAAGAAGAAGAAGAAGGCTTAAACTAATTAAGAGTTTATTTTGAGTTTATTTTTCTCTTACATTACAGGAGTCAGGAATAGAGGATCTTCAAGGGCTGGTGGGGTAGCTTTATAAAAATCATCAGAAATTCAGATTCTTTTATCTCACTCCTCTGCCATACTTAGTCATGTAGCCATACTTAGCTACAAGGGAAATGGGAATCCCAGGTGCCCATAATACCTAACTAATATCAAATGTTCTATTTTTTTTTTTTTGGAGAGATTTTTTTGCTATAGGGCACGTGCGCTTGCCAGACAGAGACAGACAGAGAGACAGAAAGCGAGAAATC
>NW_006159565.1:7596118-7599964 GCF_000334495.1 Tupaia belangeri chinensis
AGAAGGGATGGTCATGCCGCAAGCCCTTCTCCTCAATGCTCCTCTCAGGATCTTGGGCACGCACGCACACATGCCCAGCGTGAGTTCTAAGCCACAGGGGCCGGGACGCGAACTGTGGTCGACTACGTGGGAGTCCAGCGACGTAGCCATTACACTAACTGCTGGTTCCCTCAAATGTTCTATTTCTTAGGTGAATAAAAGGAAAGACAGATATTGGGATGGATACAAATGGTAATCTTTGCTTAAGGTATACAACATCCTAAAATGACTCCCATGATCCTTGCCTCCTTGTGTTCACAAAAAAACTTGCCTCCTTGTGTTCACACTCTGTCCTCTTGAGTATGAGTAGGTCCTACAACTTGCTTTGAAGCAACAGAATATGAAAAAGATGACAGGATACAGGTGATGAGTGTATGTGATCATGCTCCATAATGTTGTACATCTTCTTTTCAGGAGTCTTTCCAGCTCCCTGGAAAGTATGGGAGGAAGCAAGTGGTTATGATGGAAAACTCCACATGGCAAAGAACTAAGGATAGCCTCTAGGAACTAATGGCCATTTCTGGCTAACAGCCAGCAAAAAAATAAAGCTCTCAGTTCAATAAGCACAGGAACTCAATGCAGCCAACAACCACAAGAGCAAGAAAGCAAACCCTTTCCACATTGAGCCACTAGGTGAGAATTATGCCCTGGCTGAAACTTTGATTACAACCTTATGAAACCCTAAGCAGAGAAAGCATAGACTCTTGACCTACAGAAACTTAAATTATGAAGGTGTTATTAAGCCACTGGGTTGATGGTAATTCCTTATACACTAATAGAAAATGAATATACTAGCACTGAAGGCTACCAACAGATGTTCAAATACTGCATAAAGGGCTTAACTTGGTGCCTAATATATAATAAATGCTTATTTAACGTAGGTTGTGATGATGATGGCTATCATCATCATCATAATCATCATCATTTCCAAATCCTGGGAATCCTCTCAGTTTGTCATTACCTCTTCTGGCAATGCAGAAGCAAGGAACACAATCTCAGTGGGGAAAACAACTCTGTTCATATCACTTCTAGACTTTCTGGAATCAACCAACTTTAAATCTAATTGAAGTTGAATTTCCATTATCACTGCGCTGGTGATTCTTGTATATCCATCTGCTACTCCATTCTAAGAACTTGCTTCTCAAGGATACAACAATCTCTTGGTCATGCCTCACTGGGGAAAAATTGGAGAGGATAGGAGAGGACACAGTACTCTAGGGGTTCAGTTAAGAATTATAGGCAGGCCTACAGAAAATAGATCTATCACTCTGTGGAGTCAGGCTGAGAAGAAAAGCAACAATTAGCTCAAGGTTTAGTAGCAAAACAACTGCTAGACATCTTAGGTAAAAATGTCATGGAATGGGAGTAAAATGTCGGATGAATTTTGTCAGACTAAAAGTTATCAATTGCTTTGAAATCTGAATCTATGCATTTTAATATTATCTGACAGAGCCAAACTGAGCATCTGCTTAATATCCTGGTATGTGGCAAGAATGCCAGGAGGGATTTTAAACATTTTTTTAAATGGGTGAGTAAAAAATAAAGCACCTTCCAGAGTATTTCAAGATAAAGCTTTTATAAGATCATACAAAACCTGAGCTATTTTAGATGGTAATGAGTTAAAGCAAATTAAGACCCTCTATATCAAGCAAAGATTTCAAAGCTAAGCCATTACATATAATAGAGTGAGGGGGAAAATGAAACCTTCTCTATGAAGTATGTAAGACAAATAGACATTGCTGTTATGAGACGCATAAAATAGTCAATAATTCAAAAGATGATTAAAAATAAACAACATATTAGTAATAAAAACCTTGCAGGGGGAACATTCTAATAATAGATTTTGGTTTTTGGCTTATAACAACTTGAGAATCTTAGAGGGAATTTGAGAAGAATAGCTATTATACCAAAAATCTATTGTAGTTTTTGCTTATGTTTATTTTTACAGAAAAAAAAGTCATGTAGAACAGTGTATTTTATAAGAAGGAAAAAATACTTGAAAATAATAATTTTTTTAAAAAACCTAAAGCACAGAGATGCTCAGAATATCAAAACAAAAGATTTTTCCCCAGAAGAAGAATGACATTAATTCCTGAAGACAACAGAATAGTCATGTAATTTTTAACTACCATAATGTTGACAATGATTTTTAAGTTCTTGGACTCAATTAGGATTTTTCCACCCTGTGTGTTTCATACTCCTGTTCAGCTATCATGGATTAACTCCCAAAATGCTAATAAATATATAAGGAAAACATTTCAACATTTCACCATTATTCCTATATATAAAAGTACCTTTCTACAAAATTGGGTTTCGCTTTTTTTGCTGCAGAACCTGTCACCATTTCGTACATCAGTGACAGGATAATAACAAGGTCACTATCCCAAAGTCATCCCAGTGCAGTCAGCTTTAGAAAAAGATACATGAGGGCCATTCCCTCAACACACCGCTTAAAGGAGCCTAATGGCCAACTGCAGTTCAAATCCTGGCCCCAATGGCTGAAGAATCAAGCTCAGTGTGTGTATGTGTGCATGTGTGTGCATGTGTGTTCACACATATGCACTCAGAATCCAGACAGAATGGAGAAATAAAGGACAAAGCATTGTGGTATGACTGCAACCTATTGGGAGGTGTTTTCTCTCTCTCTCTCGCTCTCTCTCTCTCTCTCTCTCTTTCCTGAGCACACATGCTTTTTGGCAATTAAAAATCTCTCTTTTTAAGAGGTTTTTGTCTTAGGGTTCATGTGCTCACCAGAGAGAGAGAGAGAGAGAGACAGAGCTTGTAAGAAGGAAAGTCAGAAATCATCCCCAAAGAGTCATGGCTATGCTGCAATCCCTTCTCCATTCTCCTACTAGAATCTTGGGCAGACACGCACATGCACCTGCCATGATTTTCAAGCCCTTGGGTCCTGGATTTGAACCACAGTCAGTCATTGTGGGAGTCAAGCAACATAACTGCTATGCCATTTGCTGGCTCCCAAATCAGTATTTTTTAATTAAAAGAAAGAAAAAGAAGATAATGACTATAGGTACCTTAGATATCACTAAACCACCTTTTTTTCTTCAACCCCAGTGTCACTGGTTTTTGCAGGAAAGGGGCTGAATGAGAAGATATCATTGTTAGTGGCGTTGACAGAATCCATCACCTCTCCAGTACACAGTCTGCCAACAGTAAGTAAATGTCATCATAACTGAAAGCCATGGTATTGCCCTCCTATAAAATAAGGAACTGAGAAAGAGAAGGAGAAAATTCTTCAAAAATTCTCCCATAGATGTAGCTTTTTTTTTTTCACTTTCTATTTCAGAGGTACTCTGAATACTGAAATATAAAATCTTCCTAATAAAGTGAACTATAAGCCAATTGAATAGACAGTAACTAAAATAAGTCGAACATTACAAAATAATAGAATAGTGTTACCTTCCATTTTTTGTTTGTTTGTTGTTGTTTAGGATTTTTCCATAAAGGATGTGTGTGCTTGCTGGAGAGAGAGACAGTGAGGAGAGTGAGAAATCACCCCCCTGTGCGATGGGCGATGGTCATGCTGCAACCCATTCTTTTCTTGGGAATTTGGATACTCACACACCCTCATCGGGCTTGTTTTGTGTGTGTGTGTGTGTGTGTGTGTGTGTGTGTTTATACAGTTTGTGTGTGTGTGTGTGTGTGTGTGTGTGTTGCCTTAGGGTGTGTGCACATACCAGAGAGAGAGACAATAAGAGGGAAAGTGAGAAATCACTCCCCAGACAGGATGGCCACCCTATCCTCCATTCTCCTCTTGGGATCTTGGGGCATGCACCACCACACACGCCC
>NW_006159565.1:7600532-7630658 GCF_000334495.1 Tupaia belangeri chinensis
CTCTCTCTCTCTCTCTCTCTCTCTCTCTCTCTCTCTTTCCTGAGCACACATGCTTTTTGGCAATTAAAAATCTCTCTTTTTAAGAGGTTTTTGTCTTAGGGTTCATGTGCTCACCAGAGAGAGAGAGAGAGAGAGACAGAGCTTGTAAGAAGGAAAGTCAGAAATCATCCCCAAAGAGTCATGGCTATGCTGCAATCCCTTCTCCATTCTCCTACTAGAATCTTGGGCAGACACGCACATGCACCTGCCATGATTTTCAAGCCCTTGGGTCCTGGATTTGAACCACAGTCAGTCATTGTGGGAGTCAAGCAACATAACTGCTATGCCATTTGCTGGCTCCCAAATCAGTATTTTTTAATTAAAAGAAAGAAAAAGAAGATAATGACTATAGGTACCTTAGATATCACTAAACCACCTTTTTTTCTTCAACCCCAGTGTCACTGGTTTTTGCAGGAAAGGGGCTGAATGAGAAGATATCATTGTTAGTGGCGTTGACAGAATCCATCACCTCTCCAGTACACAGTCTGCCAACAGTAAGTAAATGTCATCATAACTGAAAGCCATGGTATTGCCCTCCTATAAAATAAGGAACTGAGAAAGAGAAGGAGAAAATTCTTCAAAAATTCTCCCATAGATGTAGCTTTTTTTTTTTCACTTTCTATTTCAGAGGTACTCTGAATACTGAAATATAAAATCTTCCTAATAAAGTGAACTATAAGCCAATTGAATAGACAGTAACTAAAATAAGTCGAACATTACAAAATAATAGAATAGTGTTACCTTCCATTTTTTGTTTGTTTGTTGTTGTTTAGGATTTTTCCATAAAGGATGTGTGTGCTTGCTGGAGAGAGAGACAGTGAGGAGAGTGAGAAATCACCCCCCTGTGCGATGGGCGATGGTCATGCTGCAACCCATTCTTTTCTTGGGAATTTGGATACTCACACACCCTCATCGGGCTTGTTTTGTGTGTGTGTGTGTGTGTGTGTGTGTGTGTGTTTATACAGTTTGTGTGTGTGTGTGTGTGTGTGTGTGTTGCCTTAGGGTGTGTGCACATACCAGAGAGAGAGACAATAAGAGGGAAAGTGAGAAATCACTCCCCAGACGGGATGGCCACCCTATCCTCCATTCTCCTCTTGGGATCTTGGGGCATGCACACACACACACGCCCAGTGTGATTTTTAAGCCACAGGGTCCAGGACTCAAACTGCAGTCATGTGGGCTTCTAGCAACATAACCACTACAGCATCTGCCGGCCCTCACCTGGCATATTTTTTAAGCTGACAGGTCTGGAATTTGAACCATGGGTAGGCCTTGTGGGAGTGTAGCACCTTAACCACCATACCACCTGCTAGGCCCAGGGTTACCGCTTTTTCCCTCAAGAGGAAAGGGTAGACCCATAATGCAACAGAGAATAAGTAGACTTCATTGGTTACTATGGAGTTCCAAATAACAGACTTCTTTTAACATATCTTTTTTTTATGACTTCTAGGAATTAGCTTTTTTTCCCCATTTTTATAAGTTAAACAAGCTCATTTGAAGCCATATAATCAAGAATTTGTTGTAATAACGTCTTTGCAAAATTGTGAACAATTTTTTATGTAGAGCAAAATACTGTCCCACATGGAGACTTAAGTATCAATTTCCAAAGGGAAATCAAAATAGATACATATGACTTATTCTACTGAGAGGCTGAGGTAGATTTCTGGGTGTGAAGATGATGACAAATATTCAGTAAAACAAAAATGTTTTTTCATTACACTTTAGTCTTACTCTGAACTAGAGCTGATTTGAAATCCTCCAAACTCAATATATTCTTCCTTGCTCTTAACACTTTTCTCAATGAGTGTTATCCTGCACCATTTTTCATCCTGCAAAACCCTATCCATCCTTCCTTTATTGCCCAGTTCAATGTTCATTTTCCATGATGTCTTCACCCCCATCATGACACCGAAAGTGATCCTTTATATGGGATACAGTCTATATAAGAAAACAATCTAAATGAATCTCAATAGCATCTCTTCATACATTGTGTCATGTATTATGACTAGTTCTTCTTTATGTGCCTCATTTTGAGAGTAAAAATTGAATACGTTATTTCCACCAATGAAATAATGACAGTGTCTTGCAAATTACACTTAGACGCAAGATACATTTCGATTATATAAGAGAAGCAATAAAAGAATGAATGCGAGGATAAATAGAATGAAATTATTAGAGAAGAGGTGATTGCTCAACTGCACGCTATTAATGCTACTGCACTCGGAATGCAAAAAAGGGACAAGTGAATAAGTTAAAGTAGTTTGGAGTGGTATCATGGGACATGAGCTGAGGACTGAAAAATGGTAAGGACTGGGTAAAAGATACTTACCCGTATTTAGATTCTGCATAAAGGTAGGGCACTAAGGCTAGGGAAGAATAATATATTCAAAGTAAAAATGAATTATTTAAGCCTGTCTTGTAGGATGTAACCTTTTCCGAATTCCACAACACAAACATTAGGAGGTAATTTACATGAAAGGAAATCAGAGTTTCTTCACGGAAGTGTGAACTCTCCAGAATGGACCAGCAACCAAAACTGATCAGGGAAACAAACCATTTAGCCAGAGCAAAACAGAAATACAGAAATAAAGGAAATATTGGGATACTCTTAGAACTTAAGAAATGCATTGGGATTGCTACAGGCATTTAGAAAGTATAATATTGTGCAATTAAGCACAGTCTGTGACTCACAGGGCTGCTCTTCTATATTCTCAGTAGGTATGGCAGCTCTACCTTGGCTCAGATCTAATCTGGAAACTCATCTTAATGAGAGCTCAGTTGCCAGTTAAAATTTAGCTAAAATTATGCCTCATAATTTCATATCTTCTTCTTAAAATTACTTAAAATTCACATCCTGGGTTTTCAGATGTGACTAAAATAGCCAGAGGGTTTCTGAGGGACACCTATTTATACCACAGGAAGGTAATTTGCTGTTTCAAATGGTAATGGTGACCAATTATGCTTTGGTATTGCAAATACTTAGAGTTGACAGCAATGCTCAGGAGAAATTTTGTACATTGGGTTCTGAGTTTTATAATGTCTTTTCACCAATATTTTGAAACAAATTTAGCATTAAGACTCTCAGTGTGCTGGGCTGTCAATCAAGCTTTAGATTCCAATACTGTTCTTTTAAGAAAGCACAGTGCATTACTTAACCTGATCAGTAACAGCAGGTATATCCAACGTAACACCTCTACTAAAGATCTACAGACACTGTGCCATTTTGCAATGGAGAAAAAGCTTAATTTTCTATACAACATGAATAAGCCTTTCAGAAAGCAATTTCAAAGATTTCCAGAAGCAACTTCTAAGGGCAGCTGAAAGAATGACGCTTTTAGCATGCTTTGATAACTATCAAAATTCCCAAATTACATAAATGCTTAATATCAAGTAAGCATTTCTAACTGGGGTCTATATAAGATATTATCTTTCCTGGAGAAGCTAAAAGAAAACTTGAAAGGCATTTCATCAGTACTTTAAGTTTAGAACATGTGAAAAGCAATTTGAAAACTGTAGTCAGTTCGAAAAACATTTTTTTGTTCACTCTTTTGTCTCTACATTAAGAAACATTTTTATTTAATGTTTTGTGAATTTGGTTTCTTCTAAAGAAGATTATAATGAAGTAACTACATAAATTAAGTGTATCTTCTTATAAATACTACCATTAGATAACCCTGAAGGGCAAAATCATGGCACTCTTGCAGAATAAACATTGAAAGGAAGCAAAGATGTTTATTTTAGAAACAGCAGGTTGATATTGGAGCAGACACTTAATATTCTATTTATATTACATTCTTATATCACTCTGAAAGTAATTATTCTTAAGTAATTGAATATCAACAACAAAACTGAACAATAATGTCACAAATTAAAAATGAAAGGCAGATAATAAAAAGCCATAAGGCATTTTTGGTTCTCATTTGCATCAAATTTATTGCACTTGGCAATAAATTTTAAATAATTCAAACCAAAGCATCTAATTAAGATGCTGTTACTTTCAAAGCAGAAGTTTCAGCATTATATAAACAACACATAAGCATAATGTATACCAAGCTATCACATGCCCATGGCAGTCAAAATGTCAGAAAAGTTTGTATACTGAAACACAGACAGCTGCAAAATCTTTGCCACTCCTCCCAACAAGAAGTGGAGTGAATCTGTACTGTCCTCAAATTTGAGCATGCCCTGCAATCTTGTCCAACAAAACATGGGAAAATGATACCATAATGTCTGAGGTTGAGTCTTAAGACATCTACAGGTTCTACTTACTCACTAGGAATGTCTTTTGTTGGGGGGTGGGGTGGGGTGGACTATCTCCTTTTACAATCCAGCCACCATGCTGTGAGAAGCCCAGATCACATGGAAATGTCAAACCAGGAAAATCTGAGGCACTCTGGTCAACAGAATATCCAGTGGACAGCCAGTTCCAAAAGTCAGCCATGTGAGTGAGCCATCATTAACCTGCTAGCCCAGTCTAACCTTTGAATAGCTGCAATCAAATCAACATCACTCAAAGATTTTAGATTCTATTGTACATTGCAACCAGCCCTTAAGATCACTGTATGTCAAAATTTGATATAATACAAAAAATTCATAATTATTTTAATAATTATACTCCTCCTCTTTCCAACACTATAGCTGTATAAGGCCTGACATTTTTATATAGTTCAACCAAAACAATTACAGTAGATTAAATGCGGAAACAAACAGGAGAGTCCAATTATTCTTATTAGGTAAACATCAGAAAGATTTGCCAAAAATGTAAGGGAACATCACTCATTAGTATTTTTTATAAGATATTTTCCATACAATACATAATTTATGTTAAAATATCATGTGCTAATTATATTTGTATTGAGATATAACTCACATACTATAAAAACCCACCATAATATACAATTCAGTGGCTTTTAGTATATTCACAATGTTATGCATGCATCATCACTATTTAATTCCAGATATTTTTAATCACCCAAAAAGAAATCCTGTACTTATTGAAGTTACCCACCATTACCCCTGCCCCCTGTCTTTGGCAACTGCTAATTTATTTTTCTTTTTTTTTTTTCTCTCTACATGTTTACTTTTTCTGGACATTTCATTTAAATAGACTCATATAATATGTGTGAACTTTTATGTCTGTCTTCTTTCAAATAGTATGATGCTTTCAAGGTTTATCCATATCATAACCTGTATCAGTACTTCATTACTTTTTATGGCCAAATAATATTCTAGTGTATAAATATATTGCATTTGTTTTATCCATTCATTGGCAGATAGACTTTTTGGCTATTAGGAATGATTGGAACATTTGTGTACAAATTTTTGTATAGATTTTCTTTGCAATTTTTGGGGGGTTTAGAACAATATTATTTTAAGGAAATTAATAAATATTTCAAATATGTCTAAACTATAGATATCAATTATAAAATCTACATTTTACTAAAGTTCTTTGGGGCCCTCTAAAATTTGTAAAATTATAAAGGGTTCCTTGAGATCAAAAAATTGGGAATTACTGCTCAACAGAAAATTTTTCTTTACTGTTATTTTCAAGGAAATATGAAAATATGGTTTATCACATTTCCTGAAATTATTGATTCAGAGGAACTCAGAATAACTCTTAGCTTTTATAAAACATGCTATCTTGACAGATTTATTTTCTAGGTTATATTTAAGGAGAAATAATGATCAACCAAAACAATAAAATCATCTGAAAGAAGCTAAGTGTCATGATAGCATATGGATTTTTTTCTACGAAAATGCTTAAAAAGGTTTTTTTTTTTTTTTTGCTTTTTATAAATTGTCATAGCTTTCTAAAAATGTTAAACTTATTTTCAGATATTTCAGATATGTAAGTTCTTCAAACCCATGACCAAAACGGTCCTGGTGTCAAACCATCGAACTTTAAGGAAGTTTTCTTGGCTCCTTCATACTTGGAGATATGATACCTAGCCTTAGCCTCCCCAAATGCAAATCAATCTGGTTCTGTAAAATTCTAGTAGTTGGTGTTCTTCTGCCTTCTACTCATTTTTCACAGAACGCTCTTTTTATTGGGCATTTCACAAATCATAATTCTTGAACCACTATTTTATAGTGAATCTGAACAAAAGCTTCAAAATTTTCTATTAAGAAACATTCAGGCCCAGCCGCAGTGGCACAGCAATAGCACATTGGCTCAGTGATGCCAAAAGCCATATGGAGTACCAGAGTTCGGTTTCTGGGTCAACTTGCACAGGTGTGCATGTGCCAGTGATCGTGGCTGGCTGAGAAGACTGCCAGGGTAGAATCATGATGTCAGACTCTGCTGAAATTACTTTCTCTCTCTCTGTATGTCTCTCTCTCTCACATACACATAAAAGAAAGAAATTAGGAGGAAAAAAGCAGATTCAGCATGTACATCTTCCAAAAGATGTTAATATCATAAACTTCTATGGTATCATTTTTTTAGAACTATTTTATTTAATTTTATTTGATTAGAGAGAGAAGGAAAATGAGAAAGCAAGCTGCTAGGTCCAGGACTTGAACTACAGTTGGACATGTGGGAGTCCAACACCTTAACCACCATGCCACATGTCAGCCCTTTTATAGAATGCCCTTTTAATGTTTTTAAATGATTATGCAAGTAACTAAACTGTAATATCCTTTGACCCACAATTATATATGTACCTACTTGATTTCTGAATTTCTGCAAACTTGGAAAACTCATTTGTGCAGTGAATCAGTTTATTTATTTATTTATTTATTTATTTATTTATTTATTTAGATGGCCATGCCACAATCCCTTCTCTTCCATTCTCCTCTCAGGATCTTGGGCACGCACGCACCTATGCCTGATGTGAGTTTAAGCCACTTCATCCGTGGTTGACTAGGGAGTCCAATGACATAGCCATTACACTAACTGCTAGTCCTATGAATCAGATTCTTGAGGGCTCTACAACATGTTTTCTGTGTGTGATAAAGTTCCAAATAGACATTGAAGAGAGAAAAGATATCATAGGATATTTAGTTACCCTTCCATTATCAGAATACCTATATTCAGTATAAGCATGTTGTAGGATAAGAGTTTATCATTCTTTATGGAGAATTGAAAGTGAAATCCTCTTTCACTAGAAGACTGTTCAATGGAATGGGATGCAAATTTTCCTTTGGCAGCCCATCTTAGTTTTCTCAAAGGTCATCCAATTATTCCTGATTGTATCCCCTTGTGACACTTATTTTAAAACATTTCCGTATTAGTGCCAGCACCTCCCAGATGTTGAAGAGAATGGCATGTACTAAATAATTTATTTAAAATGTAGATTCAGCAACAACAACAAAAAACAATTATGCTTTTAGAACTTTTGGATATAATTTCATTTTATATACATATTTCCAGTAAAAGAGAAGCTATGCTACAACTAATAAGCATTAAAGTAACATGAAGAATCAAATGCTTTGGGGTTCAAATCCTACCTTTGTATTATATTAGCTAAGAGACTACTAGGAAATTATTGAGCCTCTCTGAGACTCAGTTCCCTTATCTGTAAAAGTAAAAGCAACATCTTTGCAAACTAAATATTTTTTATTTTTTAATTAATTAATTTTATTTTTTGGAGAGGTTTTTGCTATAGGGCATGTACGCTCGCCAGACAGACAGAGAGACAGAAAGCGAGAAATCACTCCCCAGGGGTGATGGCCACGTGGAAATCCCTTCTCCACCATTCTTCTCTCGGGATCTTAGGCACGCACACGTGCCCGGCATGAGTTTAAGCCACTGGGTCCAGCAAACTAATTATTAAAAAAAAAAAAAAGAAAGAAAGAAAATGATCTGATAAAATAGAGAGGATTTGTATATTGCTATCTTTTACTAAAAGTGTTATTACTACTTTTACAGTAAAAATGAACCTAGGATAACATATAACTACTAGAAGTTCACCACAATCATAGAGTAGGAGAATGATTATCCTAGCTATATCAAGAGCAAACACGATAGTAATGGAAGAAAAGGGATTACTGTGATTGCCCTGGATGTAAGCTGGTCAACAAAATATCACACTGTTTTGTTTTCTTTTTTCCAAAAATATAGAAGACATTCTATGAAAAGAAAACCAATTTCCTATTTGACAGCAAGACACCAGTAGAAAATATTATTTTTGCTAAAACTTTACAAATTTTCACCCAGCACCCCATAAAGGCACCCTAGCCTTTAGCACTTCTTATCTCCAATTGATATCACAAGATCAATCAGAACTGCTCTCCTCAAACATCATGCTGATGTTCTCCCTGCTCTACCCAGAATTGTACAAAGGTCCACAATGGCTTCCAACACCAGCACAGACTCATGTTGCAGGTCTAACCTATGGACAACTCTATTCATTAATTTTACATCAAACAATTCCATATTATGGTAACGAAGCCTCAATTTAAGAATGGATTCTCTTAGATTTCAATATGTTTAAAATGTTAGGTTACAATAAATAACTCTCATTTAGAACTCATTATTTTTTCTGATGTATTCCCAAGGAAGAAGACAACTCATGCATTCTAAAATCTTATTAAATGTGGTAGCAACTTATTCAAAATGGTAGCACTTTGAAGTACTGATGTCCTCTAATATAATTATTGACTGACCTAAACATAATTAATATGAAGTAAATTCCATTTAATTTTCAGAAGATTTAATTAAAGATCAAATTTATAATTATACAAACATTTATTTATAATAGTTTGAGTAATACAGTTTTTTTTTAAGGCAATTAGACTAAGGAAGGAGAAAGAATACTGCTGAGAAGGAAATGGCTGGAAATTAAAGCAAGCATTATTGTTCTTTTCAAACAAGTACTCAAATACTGTTATTTCATTTATAGGCTAAGTAGCCACATCAATTAATTTTCAATCCTTTTAGGTATAACTATGGAGACCAGCAGATGGTGCAATAGTTAAATCACTGAACTCCCACGTAGTCAACTATAGTTCAAGTCCTGGACATGGTGGCTTAAAACTCACACTGAGCATGTGTGCATGTGTGCCCAAAGTCCTGAGAGGAAGATGAAGGAGAAGGGACAGCAGCATGGCCATTCCCCCTGGGGGAGGGGGTGTAATTTCTCGCTTTCTGACTCTCTGTCTTTCTGGTGAGCACATGTGCCCTATAGCAAAAATCGCTCTTAAAAAAATAAATAAATAACTATGTCTGCTTATCCACCGGTGGATACTGACCATCTATATTCCAAGGAGAAAGGCCCAGTGGCAACAAAGTGGTAAAGAGGTAGGGATTGTGAGTGGTGTGTGTGTGTGTGTGTGTGTATGTGTGTGTATGCCATGTAGGTATCTGAGTATCTTTGAAATAAACTATACTTACTTTAATAAAAATTATTAACTTTTTGGAAATTGCTGAACATTAAGTAAAAGTCGCTGTTTATTAACTATTATCGGCATGCACTAGCTCTGAATGAACACTCTTATATCACATCTCACTCCTCAAAGTCTGGAGTTGGAAGACCTTTACAAGTACTTATTCCATCCTCAGGAAAACTAAGCACCTAGGTGTTCCTCTCTAGGAGACCAAGTTAGTATTTCAACCTAGAAAGCTTTCAGTTGCCTGCCTTTTTGGTTTCTTCTACTTGATGCTGAATGCTGAACTAATTCTGAAGATTTTGACTCATCTTACCAACTCTCTGTTTTCCTTCCACCTATAAGTAAGAACTAGAGAGAAAAAAACTGCAGGAGGCTAATAACATTACCTTCTTCCATTTATTCCACCTCTCCAACCTCTGATTAGAGTAGATTAGATGCCTATTTCTTTTTTTTTTCTTTTTTTATTTTTTTAAGAGCACAATGAATGCCTGGGACTAAAGTGGTGCCAAATAAATATTTGATAAATGAGTGAACAGATGGGATGATACCAAGTCTCTACCCTTTTCTTTGATGTAAGATCTTGCAGCCCACAATATGTAATTCATTAACCACTAGTCTCAGTTAGGCTACTCAAACACCATGTGCCCCACCCAAATTTTTAAACCATCAAACCATCAAGTAAACTAGTTTTTTTTTTGTTTGTTTTTATTTTTTTTGGAGAGGTTTTTGATGTAGAGCGCATGTGCTCACCAGAAAGACAGAGAGAGACAGAGAGACAGAAAACAAGAAATCATCCCCCAGGGGAGACGGCCATGTCGCAATCCCTTTTCCTCCTTTCTTCTCTTGGGATCTTGGGCACGCAAGCACATGCACCCAGCATGAGTTTAAGCCACCAGGTTCAGGACTTGAACCGCAGTCGCCTACATAGGAGTCCAGCGACATAACCATTATGCTAACTGCTGGTCCCAAGTAAACCAGATTTTTAGAAATCATTCTCTGAAGATTTTTAACATATTCTTTTAACAAATTCTTTCCTGAGCGACTATTTTACTTAAAGTTTATAAAAGATGAAACATGGTTTCATTAATATATTTCAAACTGTACTACAAATCTACATCTTATTCAATAAGGCTGGTCCTCTCATTTTAAAATTATTACTGTAGTTTGACTGTATCATAAAAGGCTACATTGTAACAAGGTTCCTTCAGGGCAAAATAAAAATAGCAACAAGATTCAGAATCCTTGAATCATATACACAGCTAGGCACAGTACCTTGCCCATAACAGTGCCTCATAAATATTTATTGATTTGATTGGCTATAGGATTGTTCTTACATTAAAAGATTCTTGGGTTAAATTTGAAAAAAGTTCCCAAAAATCAGGACTAAGGTAACTAAAGAAGACTAGTGTTTTCAATTTACTATGTACTAATCATCAAAAAAAGATGCAGAGAATTTCTACACAAGAATCGAATGTGAAATAAAAAGGAACCTACACCATTACATCCCTTCCCGATTAGGTTCTAATAGGGAGTCAAAGGATTCTATATTAAAACTCTCTCCAACTGATATTAAATTGTACTTACAGGTGAGCTCACCAGAGAGAGAAAGAGAGACAGAGAGACCAGCAGGTGGCACAGTGGTTAAGGCCCTGGACTCCCACGTGGCCAACTGTGGTTTGAGTCCCAGACCCAGAGGCTTAAAACTCAAGCAGGGTGCATGTGTATATGCCCAAAGACCCAAGATGAAAGTAGGGGACAAGGAATATTGCAGCATGGCAATCCATCTTGAGAGTGATTTTATTGCTGTTTCTTTTTCTTTGGCAGGTGCTTGTGCCCTATAGCAAAAACCTCTCAAAGAGAGAGAGGAAAAAAGAGAAAGCAAGCTGCCAGGTCCAGGACTGGAACCACAGTCACTCATGTGGGAGTCTAGTGCCTTAACCACCACCATGTTACCTGCTGGCCCTTCAACTGTCTTAACACTTTAACTATCTTGGGGATAAAGTCTGCCTTTGCAGTGACATTTCATATAGACTAACGACATACACAATACCTGGACAAGTAAAGGCACATACAGTACAACCAGAAGGGGACAGGCCTTTACCTTTTTCTTCTGCCAAATATGACATTACTTAGCTTCAATACAAAATAAACCTATCACTGCATTTCTCTATGCAATTCCCAGCTCCTGGGATGAAGGGAAAAAACTTGAAGTCTAATTGAAAGGATGTGTTTAAACAATATCAGCGACATAGACAGGAAAGATTGATCCTGATTCCCAGGATGAATTAATTTCCCTGTATATCGCAAAAAGAATAAGTATTCTTTTAAATTTAAAATTATTTTGAGTTATCTCCACCTCTTTCCTGGCAGAAATTAGGCAGCATTTTATCAAGAAAAGACTTGAAAAACAGTATGGGTTTAGTGGTTATGTACTAAGAGTATGATTAATACAGAGTTTTGTAAGTACAATTCAACCATAAAATTTATATTGATCTCGCAGTGTGCCTGAAGGTCCCATGGCACTGTCTCTAGCTTCATGTTTGAATAGAACAGACCCCGGGACTCTCTCCCCAGCCTCAGACACCCTTCTAATCTCTCTTCTAGTCGCCATCTCTGAGACCATCTTCTAGGCCATCTCTGTCTCTGGGAACAGCCAGCATGGTTTGTGGTTAGCTCCCAATTACAGATGAACCTATTCTACCGAGGTGGAGGCCTCCGCAAACGCCTCCGTCAATCTGCATCTGCGGCCGTCTTGCACCTACCTCTCGATGGGCTTCTATTTCCACCGTGACAAGGCGCTCCGCAGGGTGTGGGCCACTTTCGCGAGTTGGCTGAGAAGCACAAGGGCGCTGACAGTCTCTTAGAAACATGCAAAAGCAGGCAGCAGCCGCGCTCTTTTCCACAAGTGTAGAAGCCAGCTCACAACGAGTGGGAGTGGGGTAAAACCCTGGACGTCATGGAACCTGCCCTGGCCCTGGGAAAGAGCCTGAACCAGGCCCCTTTAGATCTTCATGCCCTGGGTTCTTCCCAGACTGACCCCCATCTCTGTGACTTCCTGGAGACTCAATTCCTAGATGGAAGTGTAACTCATTCAGAAGATGGGCAAATGGGCACAACCTAACTAACTTCCATATGCTGGGGAGCCCCAGGCTGGGCTGAGCACGTGTCTCTTCCAAAGGCTCACCCTAAAACAAAACCAGAAGCCTCTGGAGCCTGGAGGGCCTGGAGCCTCTGCATCTCCTGGTATTAGCTTCCAAGCCTTTCCCTCCCACCACTTAGTAGTTTTTAACCACCCTGGAGCCCTCTCCTATACCTTGGACCAAATGAAAATGAAGCTTTTTGCAGCCAAAAAAAAAAATAAAAAGGAAGGAAGGATGGCAAGAAGGTAAGAAGAAAGGAGGAAGGAAGAGAAAAGAAAACAAAAAAAGAAGGGAAGGGAAGGGAAGGGAAGGGGGGCGGAGAACGGGGGGAAGGGAAGGGAAGGGAAGAGAAGAGAAGAGAAGAGAAGAGAAGAGAAGAGAAGAGAAGAGAAGAGAAGAGAAGAGAAGAGAAGAAAAGAGAAGAGAAGAGAAAAGGTAAGGTGCATTTATCAAATGTCTTCTATATGCCAGGTACTATTAACATGTTAAGAGTTGTGCATGTGTTATCTCATTTAACTTTCACAACTGTGAAATCCACATTTTAAAGATACAGAAATTTAAGTTCAGAGAGTCTCAATATTTTACTTAGGGCCTTGCAACTCATGAGTGGGAGATTTGGGTTTAGAACTCAAACCTCTTTGAAAACAACAAAAGTAAAAGAGAGAAAAGGAAGAGTTTTTTTTTTGACGAACACAAAATATAACTCTAGTAGGGAACCAGCAGTTAGCGTAATGGCTATGTTGCTGGACTCCCACATAGTCGACTGCGGTTCGTGTCCCAAACCTGGTGGCTTAAAACTCACGCCGGGCGCGTGTGCATGCGTGCCCAAGAGCCCGAGAGGAGAATGGAGGAGAAGGGATTGCGACGTGACCATCCCCTCTGGGGGGTGATTTCTCTCTTTCTGTCTCTATGTCTCTCTCTGTCTGGCAAGCGCACACGCCCTATAGCAATATATATATATATTCTAATACGTGCATGTAAAGCTGGGAGACAGAATTAATGTGGTGTGTGACAGACCAATTGGAATCACTTCTTGGGGACTCAATCACATGTAAGATAGGGAAAAAAAGACCTGACAGTATTTTCCATATTAAAGAAGAAGAAGAAGACGACAACGACGACAAAGAAAAGACATAAAGATTAGATGACCATAAATATTCTGTGGTTTTGTAACTAAAAAATAGCTCATCCATTAGACTGCATTAATGGAAACACCAACAGCACAACATTCAGATGTCAGGAAGTAAGTCTTAATGCTCAAACTAGACCACACCTGGATAGTGTGTTAAGGTCTGAGTTCTACATTATAACCAGTGTCAAAATGCAGTGATTTAAAGGAGTTTGAATAGAATTATAAGTGTCTTAAAATAATGACACAGGAAAAAGAGTTGAGAAAACGAGAGAGATTTGGCCTTGAAAAGAATAATTTAAGATATGGTACCTGACCTCTTAAATTTGAAAAGCTACTGGGTGAAAGGGAGGAAGTAAGTAATAGGTACATTCACTATTACACTAGAGGACAGACATTATCTGAATATTCTAATGAAGAAAAATTTAGTTCAGTTTGGAGGACACTTTTTTTCATAGTTTATTTTTATACATTCAACCACTATGTATCATTACAGCTTGTAAAATGAATTTTCCCAGCATGAATACACTGTATGTTAGTCCACTTAAGATATTATCATACATGTTATCATCAACAGATAATTTTGCATTTTTGTGTCCCTTAAATGGTTTGCTTCTTTCTTTTTCCCCCAATTCTTTCTCTCACCCTCCCCCATTTCTCACCCTCTTCCCACACTGTCACTAGTATCCACAATTGTTCTCTATGCTTTTAAATTTTCCAGTCTTTCAGTTTCTGCCATAGAGTACGGACATTCAATATATATTAAATGGGGATATACAATGTCTTTCTTTCATTGTCTGGCTTGCTTCACTAGGCAGTAAATCTTCCATGTTTGTCCACTTTCTATAAGTGCCAGGGTCTTACTGTTTGTTATGGCTGAGTAGTGTTTCATAGTGTATATCTGCCACACTTTTTGAATCTATTAATCTGTTTGTGGAAATTTAGGGTGGTTCTATATCTTACCAAGTGTGAATAATGTCACAATAAACATAGATGTGCAAGCACTTTTCCAACTGAGTGTATTCCTATCTTTTGGGTAGATACCCAGGAGTAGGGTATTGTTGTATTTGTAGGTCTTTGAGGAACCTCCATATTGTTCTCCACAGTGGCTGTAATAATATACATTCCCACCAACAGTGTAGAAGAGTTCCCTTTTCACCACAGCCTTGCCAGCACCTATCATTTTTTATTTTATTTTTTTTAATCTTAGCCATTCTGACTGGGGTTAGGTGGTATCTCATTGTGGTTTTGATTCGCATTTCCGTTACGATAAGGGATGTTGAGCATTTTTTCATATGCTTTTTGGCTGTTTGTATGTCTTTCTTAGAGAGTTGTACAGCTCATTTGCCCATCTTTTAATTGGGTTGACCATTTTTTTCTTGGGGGGGGTAAAAACCACTTGAGCTCCCTGTATATTCTGGTAATGAGTCCTTTATTTGAGGCATTGTTTGCAAATATATTCTTCCATTTCAAGGGTTGCCAATCCACCCTAATTATCGTGTTTTTTGCTGAGCAGAAGTTTTTTAACCTGAGGTAATTCATATTCTAATTTAGATCCATCTTGGAATGTAATTGCTCCTTTGAGACAAAGATAGATGTATAGATATAAACACACATATATAGATACACACACAGACACTCATATATATTGAGTTTGAGAGAAATCCATATAATTATATATGGTCATGGAGAAAAATCACAATACATTTTTGTATAGGAAAACATAGAAAAATACATCATGATCTTCCCAAAAACCCAATATATGTGTGTGTGTATGCACGCACATACATATACACAGAAACTTATTATAGCTTCCGGGCTTTACATGTTTTTTGTTTTGCTAAATATCCCCCACTACAAAGCAGACAATACAAAAAAGTCATTTTTCCTGTGACAACAGCTTAATGCCTTACCATATAATTTCTTCACTGAATATGATACATATTAATGCCCACTTTATGCAGATTTCTTGTACTCATAGATTAAAATGCTTATATAATATCCCTAAGGAATGGGAGCATCCACCTACAGGAATTTTTCCCAGTGTTAAATTAGGAGTGGCAGGCTGAAAATTTTCAACACAATTTATTATAACTAAAGGGAGGTAAAATAAAAAAAAAAAAAAACCACTTTAAAAACTGACATGATGAAAAAAATCATAAGTTTGTCTAGGAGACTGAAGAAAATTGGACTTCCAGATTTCAGCATGTTTAAAGAATGGTGTCAGTGTACAAAAACCATTCAAATTTTAGCTGGTAAATTATTTATTCTTCTTACTTTATTAATGTCTATTTGTATAATGAAGCCAAAGAAACTGTGTAAAAAATAGATGTTTTTCACATTATTTTCCTGAAAAATCAAATGTAACAAGAGACAGAAAGAAAACCTTCCAATTCTTTCTAATATGCTCTTTGCCCCCATAGTACTTAGGTTGCTAAGAATAATATCTATTTGTCAATAATATCTTGAAACAGAATAAACATGAGTATAAGTCAGTTTAATGATTCATTTTAGCCAAAGACACATCCATTCCTAGTAC
The DNA here is from genome assembly GCF_000334495.1 of Tupaia belangeri chinensis. NCBI lineage: Eukaryota > Metazoa > Chordata > Mammalia > Scandentia > Tupaiidae > Tupaia > Tupaia belangeri. Next base: position 7,616,710 of record NW_006159565.1, read on the forward strand.
TAGCTTTGTCCTCACCAATGCAAATCAACCCTTAGTAAATCAAAACATTTCAGTTTTGAGATGACAGATACCAGCACATTTTTTGAGAAAAGCCCCAATTAAGTTGGATATATCCTTACTTTCTCATTTTCAAATTAAAAATCACTATATAATAAGCTCTTTTCCCATTGACTTGCCGTATGCTTCATTTGGCTAGTTCAATTTCCATTTGGTTGATAAGTTATTATCTAAACCAATTTATGAAGGTCAGTAGTAATTTCCACATACATGCAATAAGGCAATACAAAACTCACAAGTCCTAACAAAGCAGCTCCTATCACCAAATCTTGATTATGTAGTGCCGCAGAAGTCCTCTGAGGCATTTTAATATGTTTAGAGACTAGCCTGTTACCCTCAATGGCTATTAGCAATGTGCTTAAGTCCCTGTGCATTATTACACCAACACACAAATTATAGAATAATTGTTGGCACTGTGCTTTGGTATTTTATCCATTATGTTGATATTTATCTATCTTGGTAAAAGCTGCCATGGGAACTTTGTTTTAGAAGGCTGGAATAAAAGCAATCAGAAAAAAGGGAGGGAGCAGGAGTAAACAGTACATCTCTATGTAATAATTTTAATGAATATTATAGGGAAATCTATTTTACACTGTCAATTTTTTTTAAGAGAAACTTTTTGCTATAGGGTGCATGTGCTCGCTGGAGACAGAGATATATATATATATTCTAATACGTGCATGTAAAGCTGGGAGACAGAATTAATGTGGTGTGTGACAGACCAATTGGAATCACTTCTTGGGGACTCAATCACATGTAAGATAGGGAAAAAAAGACCTGACAGTATTTTCCATATTAAAGAAGAAGAAGAAGACGACAACGACGACAAAGAAAAGACATAAAGATTAGATGACCATAAATATTCTGTGGTTTTGTAACTAAAAAATAGCTCATCCATTAGACTGCATTAATGGAAACACCAACAGCACAACATTCAGATGTCAGGAAGTAAGTCTTAATGCTCAAACTAGACCACACCTGGATAGTGTGTTAAGGTCTGAGTTCTACATTATAACCAGTGTCAAAATGCAGTGATTTAAAGGAGTTTGAATAGAATTATAAGTGTCTTAAAATAATGACACAGGAAAAAGAGTTGAGAAAACGAGAGAGATTTGGCCTTGAAAAGAATAATTTAAGATATGGTACCTGACCTCTTAAATTTGAAAAGCTACTGGGTGAAAGGGAGGAAGTAAGTAATAGGTACATTCACTATTACACTAGAGGACAGACATTATCTGAATATTCTAATGAAGAAAAATTTAGTTCAGTTTGGAGGACACTTTTTTTCATAGTTTATTTTTATACATTCAACCACTATGTATCATTACAGCTTGTAAAATGAATTTTCCCAGCATGAATACACTGTATGTTAGTCCACTTAAGATATTATCATACATGTTATCATCAACAGATAATTTTGCATTTTTGTGTCCCTTAAATGGTTTGCTTCTTTCTTTTTCCCCCAATTCTTTCTCTCACCCTCCCCCATTTCTCACCCTCTTCCCACACTGTCACTAGTATCCACAATTGTTCTCTATGCTTTTAAATTTTCCAGTCTTTCAGTTTCTGCCATAGAGTACGGACATTCAATATATATTAAATGGGGATATACAATGTCTTTCTTTCATTGTCTGGCTTGCTTCACTAGGCAGTAAATCTTCCATGTTTGTCCACTTTCTATAAGTGCCAGGGTCTTACTGTTTGTTATGGCTGAGTAGTGTTTCATAGTGTATATCTGCCACACTTTTTGAATCTATTAATCTGTTTGTGGAAATTTAGGGTGGTTCTATATCTTACCAAGTGTGAATAATGTCACAATAAACATAGATGTGCAAGCACTTTTCCAACTGAGTGTATTCCTATCTTTTGGGTAGATACCCAGGAGTAGGGTATTGTTGTATTTGTAGGTCTTTGAGGAACCTCCATATTGTTCTCCACAGTGGCTGTAATAATATACATTCCCACCAACAGTGTAGAAGAGTTCCCTTTTCACCACAGCCTTGCCAGCACCTATCATTTTTTATTTTATTTTTTTTAATCTTAGCCATTCTGACTGGGGTTAGGTGGTATCTCATTGTGGTTTTGATTCGCATTTCCGTTACGATAAGGGATGTTGAGCATTTTTTCATATGCTTTTTGGCTGTTTGTATGTCTTTCTTAGAGAGTTGTACAGCTCATTTGCCCATCTTTTAATTGGGTTGACCATTTTTTTCTTGGGGGGGGTAAAAACCACTTGAGCTCCCTGTATATTCTGGTAATGAGTCCTTTATTTGAGGCATTGTTTGCAAATATATTCTTCCATTTCAAGGGTTGCCAATCCACCCTAATTATCGTGGTTTTTGCTGAGCAGAAGTTTTTTAACCTGAGGTAATTCATATTCTAATTTAGATCCATCTTGGAATGTAATTGCTCCTTTGAGACAAAGATAGATGTATAGATATAAACACACATATACAGATACACACACAGACACTCATATATATTGAGTTTGAGAGAAATCCATATAATTATATATGGTCATGGAGAAAAATCACAATACATTTTTGTATAGGAAAACATAGAAAAATACATCATGATCTTCCCAAAAACCCAATATATGTGTGTGTGTATGCACGCACATACATATACACAGAAACTTATTATAGCTTCCGGGCTTTACATGTTTTTTGTTTTGCTAAATATCCCCCACTACAAAGCAGACAATACAAAAAAGTCATTTTTCCTGTGACAACAGCTTAATGCCTTACCATATAATTTCTTCACTGAATATGATACATATTAATGACCACTTTATGCAGATTTCTTGTAAAAAAAAAAAAAAAAAAACCACTTTAAAAACTGACATGATGAAAAAAATCATAAGTTTGTCTAGGAGACTGAAGAAAATTGGACTTCCAGATTTCAGCATGTTTAAAGAATGGTGTCAGTGTACAAAAACCATTCAAATTTTAGCTGGTAAATTATTTATTCTTCTTACTTTATTAATGTCTATTTGTATAATGAAGCCAAAGAAACTGTGTAAAAAATAGATGTTTTTCACATTATTTTCCTGAAAAATCAAATGTAACAAGAGACAGAAAGAAAACCTTCCAATTCTTTCTAATATGCTCTTTGCCCCCATAGTACTTAGGTTGCTAAGAATAATATCTATTTGTCAATAATATCTTGAAACAGAATAAACATGAGTATAAGTCAGTTTAATGATTCATTTTAGCCAAAGACACATCCATTCCTAGTACTAGCTTTGTCCTCACCAATGCAAATCAACCCTTAGTAAATCAAAACATTTCAGTTTTGAGATGACAGATACCAGCACATTTTTTGAGAAAAGCCCCAATTAAGTTGGATATATCCTTACTTTCTCATTTTCAAATTAAAAATCACTATATAATAAGCTCTTTTCCCATTGACTTGCCGTATGCTTCATTTGGCTAGTTCAATTTCCATTTGGTTGATAAGTTATTATCTAAACCAATTTATGAAGGTCAGTAGTAATTTCCACATACATGCAATAAGGCAATACAAAACTCACAAGTCCTAACAAAGCAGCTCCTATCACCAAATCTTGATTATGTAGTGCCGCAGAAGTCCTCTGAGGCATTTTAATATGTTTAGAGACTAGCCTGTTACCCTCAATGGCTATTAGCAATGTGCTTAAGTCCCTGTGCATTATTACACCAACACACAAATTATAGAATAATTGTTGGCACTGTGCTTTGGTATTTTATCCATTATGTTGATATTTATCTATCTTGGTAAAAGCTGCCATGGGAACTTTGTTTTAGAAGGCTGGAATAAAAGCAATCAGAAAAAAGGGAGGGAGCAGGAGTAAACAGTACATCTCTATGTAATAATTTTAATGAATATTATAGGGAAATCTATTTTACACTGTCAATTTTTTTTAAGAGAAACTTTTTGCTATAGGGTGCATGTGCTCGCTGGAGACAGAGAGGCAATAAGCGAGAAATCACACAAACACACCCTCACCCAGGGGGATTGGCCACATTGCAATCCCTTCTCCATTCTCCTCTTGGGATTTTGGGCACTTGCACATACATGCCCAGTGTGAGTTTTTACACCACCAGGTCTGGGATTCAAGCTGGAGTCGACTATGTGGGAATGCAGGGATATAACCACTACATCATCTGCTGGTCCCCAAACTGTCAATTTTTATAAAGATTTCATTTTAGTTTTTAATACTGTGATGGTATAAAACAAAAAGAAACTTTGAGATGGATTGCAGACACTTTGGGGAGGAGTGGTGAGGGAGAAACCTTAGTCCTGGTATTTCTTTTGGTCATACAATGATAATTTCTGATCATCCCCAATTCCTAAAATAAAATATCACATTTTTAAATAGTATCATATATGAAGCATTGAGTACCATAAGTGAAAAATATTCTGAAGAAAAGGAAAATAAATGTAACCTGAATGTTTTTTTAAAAAGAATGATTTTATTTAACTTTATTTATTTATTTATTTATTTATTTTAATTCTTTTTTTTTTTTTTTAGGAGAGGTTTTTGCTATAGGGCGCATGTGCTCACCAGACAGAGAGAGAGACAGAGAGACAGAAAGTGAGAAATCACCCCCCAGGGGGGATGGCCACGCCGCAATCCCTTCTCCTCCATTCTCCTCTCAGCATCTTGGGCACACCCGCACACGCACCTGGCATGAGTTTTAATCCACCGTGTCCGGGATGCAAACCGCAGTTGACTACGTAGGAGTCCAGTGACACAGCCATTACTCCAACTGCTGGTCCCTTAACTTTATTTATTTTAATTTGACTAGAGAGGGACAGGGCAAGAGAGAGAGAGAAAATGAGAAAGCAAGCTACCAGATCTAGGACTCAAACCACAATAGGCCATGTGGGAGTCCAGCACCCTTAAACCTGAATATAACCAAGCGTAACAACTCACTTCTTATTTACAAGAAATACAGGGAATATATTGGGTTGTTGGGAAAGTCATGACATATTTTTGCATATAAAAATACATCATGACTTTCCTGACAACCTAACAGATTCATATTATTCCATGGGGAAGCAAACACTCAAATACGAAATATGAAACAATTGACCTAGTTTGTTTCAAAAGGGGAATGATGAGGTAGTTGAGGCACTGTAAAAAATAAAATGCAGTGTGCAGTATTTGTCTTGATAACAGTCCAAATAAATCAAATAGAAACTACATTTCTTGAGACAATTGGTAAAATTTGAATAGAAAGAGTTTGATGAAACTGAAGAGTAAGTGTTAATTTTGTTAGCTGTGATAATGATTTTATTTGTAGTAATTTTTTTTTAATTCCCCCCTCTTTTTTTTTAGTTAAGAAAAGAGAGATCTACTAAAGTGTATAGGAGATAAATGACACGAAACTTTGGATCTGTTTAAAAGATTTCAATAACAAATTATAAGAGTGATAGGTGAAACACGTGTAGAAAAATGTTGGTAATTCTTGCATTCAGGTGATAATTATATAAGGATTGATAATTATATAAGGATTCATTTCTATATTTTTTCCATTTTTATATGTTTTAATTATTTATAATAATGTTAATTACATGTTATGGTTCTTTGGATTGGTTAAGTAGTGTTGGTGGTTGTTGGTAGCTCATTTGCTAGAATAAAAAAAATCTATATATGGGGTCAGCAGATGATGTGGAGATTAAGGCTTTACTCCCACATAGCTGATGGTGGTTCAAATCCTGGACCAAGAGGCTTGAAAATTATACCAAGCTTATTGCATATGTGTCCAAAATCCTGAGGAAAGAATAGAGGAGAATGGAGTGTAGTGTAACCATCCCCATGGGGGGGGAGAGTTGAGTCTAACTTTCTCTCTCTCGCTCTCTGTCTCTCCAGTGAGCACACACATCCTATGGTAAAAAAACAAACAAACAAACAAACAACAACAAAAAAAAAAACACTAAAAAAAAAATCTATATCCTATCTTTCTCCTCTGACTTTGAGCTGAGATTCCACCCATGAATGTTTTTCAGGATTTTATGAATCCTCTGATACTTCATTCTCAATTCACTTATCTTGTAGAGGGTCCATGTCATCACATTTTCCAAACACCAGTGCCCCTGCAATGGTTAGGCATCACTGTGTAAGAGGTTTTTGCAAAAGGTTTTTATCTATTTCTGTTCAGTTGGCATGTAGTTACAGTTGATCTACTTCTAAACATTTGTAGCAAATGATCAAGAAATGAGAGCGATCACACAGTGCACATTAACCAGAGCAAGTGTAAACTCCTAGTTGTCAGGAATAGGCCTAGTTTACTACTGTTGCCTGGTTTGGCTGATAAATGACATTGCCCACACTCTAAATCATTCTTAAAATCTAAGTAATGAATATCTAGACTGTAAATAGATACAACAAATTAATTTTGCTGTTATTGTTTGGGGGATTGTTTTATTCTAATTGACCAAAGACCTTCTAATAACTGGTTATATCATTGGCTAAATCACTGCTTCCTGATTAGTCATCCTAAATTGCCAGATAATTATTTATACTACATTTTATTTTAGCCATAATATTAAATTCTCCCCCTAAGTGGAATATATATACTTCTTTGCAGCACTGTGGCAGTGTCAGTCTGTGTTCTCATTAAGACATTTTTTGGGGAGTATGAATATCTACTAAACTCAGATTATTTAAATTTCTCTAGGAATTCATAAGGAACTATTAGCTTCCTTTGGAGCTAGTTTTCGCACATATAGCCATTAATGTACACTTCTCTTGGATCATTTGTCCTCTCTAGTGATAATCTGATGCAATATCTACTCTGTAATTAAGACTTGACAATAGCATTACTTTTCCCTGAAAAAAATCAATAGACTCTGTAGCTAACCCAAAAGCAATCACTGGGCAAATGAAAGGAACTTGGTGTTCAACTATTTTCACTCGCAACTGAATTTATTTTCCAGGATCTGTCACTGCTCACTGCTGAAAAATACTGATTACAATATGTGCTAAATAAACAACCATTCCAATGCCATCAGGTAGCATTAACAATCCCCACCCACTTTCTGGGTGACCAGATAAGAAATGATCAGAATTCTATCTAGCTATCTTGTTTTATGGTATACTTAACACACACACACACACACACACACACAAACTACATGTGGGGATCCACAGCAAATGGTCTCTTCTCAACTTTCATTTGTCAGAACATATCTGTGATTTATGCTAGAGATACCAAAAGATAATGACTCCCCCGGAGGGAATTAAATTTCCAAATTATTTACTACAAAAAGTATTGAATCTTTGTATCATACCTGAAGAAAGGGACATACATTAATTTTTATCCAGTAAATCTATTTGACTGAAGATGATGTTGCTGGATGTCTACACTCAGACATAAACCTTGAGTCCACAGTGGCTTGGCAGCAACAAAAGTCAGAGAATACATAGGTTTAAGGGATAAGTCTGAGAAGAGGCGCAGAATTCTTTATATCCTAGCCAGTGCCCTCATTCTTCTTAGACTGCTCGAGAGTAGGGATTTATTGGCACTCAGACAGGAGAGCAAAAATTTTCAAAATATAAAAAGTCTACAGTTTTTATTAAGCCCCATCTCCTCATGTTACATATGAAGAAACTATGGCCCCCAGATATTGAATGACTTGCCTAAGGGCCACATGATAGTTGACCAAGGACCCAGATCTAAAAATGTTTTAAGCTCATGATGTCTTTCCTAAAGCTGAGACTTTGGAGAAAAAAAACAATATTCTGCAAACCACAAGCAAGAAGAAAATGAAGTTGGAATAAAAGATACAAAGGAGGCTCAGCCTGGTGGCACAGTTTAAAGCAAACTTAACTACAGGGCTGGAAACAACATGGCCAAATGTGGGTTTGGGTCCTGGGGTCCATTTGAAAACACACAGAGTGCATGTGTAAGTGCCCAAGATCTTGAGGAGCTGAAGGGATTGGAAAGGGAATTACAACATGATAAAACCCCATGGGGATGCTTCTTTCTCTCTCTCTGTCCTCTCCTCATTCATGCACATGCAAACAAAGGAAGTAGGTTGAATATCAAGAGTTTGAATAATTAAATAAACACACAGAACAAAGGAATTTTTAAAATGCGAGACATTGTAGGGAGTGGGTGAGAATGAAAACAAAGATTGGGACCAGCAGTTGGCATAATGGCTATGTCGCTGGACTCCCACATAGTCAGCCAAGGTTCGAGTCCCAGACCCGGTGGCTTAAATTCATGCTGGGCGCGTGTGCGTGTGTGCCCAAGATCCCGAGAGGAGAATGGAGGAGAAGGGATTGCAGCATGGCCAACCCCCCTGGGGGGTGATTTCTTGCTTTCTGTCTGTCTCTCTCTGTCTTTCTGGCATGCACACGCACCCTATAGCAAGAAAAAGAAAAGAAAAGAAAAGAAAAGAAAAGAAAAGAAAAGAATTTACTGGATTTTGTTCAATCCATGATGTCATTTAATGAACCAATACAAAAGAAAAAAATACAACCAACTCTAATTGTAATGTCGTCGATGTAACATTTAACAAATATTAAAATGTGAAAAAGTGTCTTGTAGAATTAATGAAATCTGGGCTAGACCCACGGCTTAGTGGTTAAGTGAGCCAATCCCACATGGCTGACCATAGTTCAAATGCAAGTTGGCAACTTTAAAGCTGGTTGGTCCAATTATATCTTTCATTCTAGGTTTTCTTGACCACACAACTCTACTGTCAAAGGAAAGTGTATCCCTAACCAAAGATATTGTCTACCTGGTTCCTTTATACTTATTCTCTAGAACTTCACTGATGATTCATTTTCTTCCTCTCTTTTATTTTCAATCTATATCTTTCTGCTGACCACTTCTTCCACACCTATTCAAGTGGCTTCCCATCTTAGAAACCAAACCAAACCAAACTTCTTCAGTCCTACGTTATTCTAGAGCTACTACTTTTTCTTCTTTACTGTTACTTTCTCTTCACTTTTTAATTCACTACAATCATACCTCACTCTATTTCCTACTCCATTCTCCAAAAATTGCTCTGGTAAAACCGTAAGTATCCTCCTAATTGTAAAATCTGTAGATTACTTTTAGTAAGGCAACTTGACTTCCCCACTGCATTGTACTATTGAGCACAGTCTTATTAAATATTTTCATTTCTTAGCTTCCATCACACCACATCCTCCCCTACCCTTCCTCGTTAGTCCCCTTTCACGCTCCTCTTTTGCCTACCTCTTAGACTTCTGAACTCCTCATAGTTTCTATCCTACCTCTTTTCTCTCCCAGAACTACTTGCTCTTCTTAAATAATAACATTTACTTCCATAGCTTCCACTGAAACAGGTGTAATTCCATCTTGGAGGAGTGCCTCCATTATAAACTGTTAGATTCCTATAACTAGAAACTTGTCCAAGAATGATTAATACCCCTATTGTCTTTAAAATCCCACTCCTCCTAGTTGCCTTAAAATATATTCAGCTTTGCTCTCTCTTGACTTCATTTTCTGGTCTAAGAGATGGTCACCATAATCTTTAGGCTTATTATGTCCTCTTAGCAAAAAAGAAAAAAAAAAAAAACATGTTTCCCAAAGGTATCCAAAAAATATTCCTGGAGAGACTTAGATCACATGCCCTTCTGTAAATAGTCTCCCACAATGTGTAAGGCATCTTATGGGCAGGGCCTATGACTTACACATCTTTGTATTCCCAGTACCTAACACAGAGAAGATCTTCAATAAATTAAATAAATCAATAAAGGAGAGAAATAAAGAAAGAAGGAAGAAAGGAAAGAAGAAAATTACTTGCATATATAAAGTTCTGGCTCAACATATGCACATTTTGTAGGTAAGAAAAAGTCTGATTCTCAATTCTATGATTTTTCTGATTATGCACATGTAAGTATAGACAGTGATAACAAAAATTAATGTATTATTATTTTATTACTCTTCACCTATTCTGAGCTATATATATTAAAATGAAAGAGATGATATAAAGTGTATTTTAAAGTGTATTTTAGTGGGACCAACAGTTAGCATAATGGCTATGTCACTGGACTCCCATGTAGTCGACCACAGTTCGAGTCCTGGACCCAGTGGTTTAAAAGTCACGCTGGGTGCGTGTGCGTATGTGCCCAAGATCCTGAGAGGAGAATGGAGGAGAAGGGATTGCAGTGTGGCCATCCCCCCTGGGGGGTGATTTCTCGCTTTCTATCTCTCTGTCTCTGTCTTTCTGGCGAGCGCACGCACCCTATAGCAAAAACTTCTCCATAAAATAAAAAAATAAAAATATAAGTAATAAAAAAAGTATATTTTAGTAACTCCAAAAGAAGTATAAGAACAAAGTAATATTAAATGTTAAAATATAAAAAGGATTTTTGGTTAAGGATATGCAAACATCATAAAGGACTTTGATACAAACCCATATTAATTTTCAAAAGTCTCCCTTATTTCTACAGTAAAAGTTAAAAAAAAAAAAAAAACCTTACTTCCCGATGTTCCAGTGTGACTATGTCTATTTTACTCGATAATAACTTCCTCTCTGATTTTCTCCTCAGCTAAATATCTTGGTATTTTCTGATCACTTAAAACATTTGGCAGGACTCCAAACAATCTCTCAGGAATTGTACTTCTTTTTTGCCACTTCTAATTTTCTTTTATCATTGAATACATACTGGACACATAATATGAACCTACTAATTTGCATTTGATTTGATTCTTATTATGATGTTGCTCTGTAATGCTCCCTAATCTTGTCCCAAGTACTCTTAAGTCACAAAAGAAAAAGGAGAACCAAGAAAGAATATCCTAAAACTGTCCACATCCTTCAACCAATTACCAGTATGAATAGGCCTTGCAGATACACTACAAGTAGTTACGTATACCTATATAGCATAGTCAGAACTCACCCAAGAATTTCATATATATAATGCTCACAATTACAGTGCAAGGTAAGTATTATGATCTGTGTTTTATAAACACTGAAACTAAGTCTTAAGAAGTTAAAAAATGTATTAAAAGTAATAAATAATGGAAGTATTATCCAAACCAGGCAGCCTTGATCCCTTAGCCACTACATTGCATAGCTTCTTCAAGAGGAGCTTAGGGTTATACTAAGCCCCTTTGAGAAAGGGGAACATGACATTATGTTGACATTCCTTTGCACTGAGAAATCCTACAAAGTCAGTTCTGACAGTCCCCACAGATACTACCCACTAGTAGCATAAATATGTTCAACCAATGTTTCTTTTGTCACATACATCCATATAAATATACACTATACACACACATGAATAGTCATACAAAAATACACAAACATATGTACCCATACTTCTACATGTGTGTGCACATATACACACAAAAAATAATGTTCTTTTAAAAACTTTACTATCAGACTAATATATGCCATGATATTTCTACTAATATCCATGTTTTGCACTTTTCTTTTAAGATCTGATGAGAGAATAATGAGCAATATAGTCTGGGTGGACATGGGTCAATAAATGACAAACTATCTTTCATGCGCCAGAGTTTGGCAACAGCAATCTACATTTGGCCCAACTCTTTTTAGGGCTTCATGAATTAAGGAACTTTCTTCCAATCCTTTTACACAACTCATTGGAATGTTGTTCTGTAACAACTGATTGATTCATGAGCTGTCCCCCACTTCTTTCTAATCCTTGAAAACAAAGAATATATAGAAGAGGCTCCTACATATTTACATACCCAAGATAGTGTTCAGAAACTGTCAGAAAACCATAATATCCCATGGTAAACTCTCTTTATTTCAAGAGTGACACATATCACACCATATGTATCTGCCTTAGTCCTTGTTTACATTCCCCAGTACACCAGCGACTCCATGAGAAAAAGAAAAACCCATATCTCGTTGGGTTTGGGATCCCAGTATCTTGATACAAAGCAACATTACTTTTTCTTTTTTGGGGGGGAGGTTTTTCCCTATAGGGTGCGTGCGCTCACCAGACAGACAGAGAGACACATAGAGACAGAAAAGCGAGAAATCACCCGCCAGAGGGGATGGTCACGCCGCAATCCCTTCTCCTCCATTCTCCTCTCGGGATCTTGGGCATGCATGCACACGTACCCAGCGTGAGTTTTAAGCCACTGGGTTCAGGAAGTGAACCGCGGTTGACTACATGGGAGTCCAGCGACATAGTCATTATGCTAACTACTGGTTCCCACAAAGCAACATTTTTTAAGAAAAGATTGCTAGAGGACACATGCACTCACTGGAGAGAGACAGAGTGAGAAAAAGAGAGAAAGCACACCCAATAGGAGATGGTCACATCATAATCCTTTCTCCTCTATTTATCCCTCCTTTCTGGATTTTGGGCATGCATTCGACATGTAAGATACATGAACAGATATTCATTCTGCTTTTTTTTTTTCACAAGTTACATGAATCACTAATAATAAACAGCATACTCTCAAAGAATGAAAAGCTGAGGATAAGTATACAAACTATAGAAACAAAGCAAAATAGCTCCCAAAAGGTAGAACTTAGGATATTATAAATATTGGCATAGAAAGAGTAATAAAATAGAATCATAAAATTTAAGAGGAAAGAATTATTTTTGCACCTTAAATTTTCATATGAATTTATAGTTTAGAAAGTTCAAAATATTTCTTAATGTTTTTCAAACCATTCTAACCATTCTAGTTAAGGAAGCTGACATTAAGACATCTTTATTTTGGAGAAGACACCTTCATGGCTCCTGAGAACTAGTGATTTCAGGGGAATAAGAGAAAAGAAGATTTTCCACTGATAATTCAGCCTCCATCCCACAAACTCAAGTGGTAAGAAGCCTTTCAAGTCTCCTGTCTTGCTCTGTCTCTGTTTCTGTATCTCTCTCTCTACTTCTGTCTCTGTCTTCTCATTTTTTTGTAATTTTTCCCTTCTAAAATTTTAAGGTAAAGCTTGGCTTTCAGCCACTCCCTTCCCTTTATCTTATTAATAATCCCCTCTCTCCCTCCCAACCCAGGAGAGGCAAGAGAGCAGGACTTCAGAAGACACCTTCATGGCTCCTGAGCACTACACGGTTTTCTAATTTTTGCTTTTTCTTTAAAAAATAATATTTTTTCAATTATTTTTCTTCTGTTTTTCTCTGTTTCTTGGTTGTTTTTGTTGCTGTTGTTCCTCTCTTTCTGTTTCCTTTTCTGCATGCTCCTAGGCACTCAGATTGAACTTCAAGTGTGGGAAGAAACACACCATCCATCAGATGACTAGAAATCACCGCAGGGCCACAAGAAATATGGGAAAGCAAGAAAATACCTCTCCAGTTCAATGGAAATCATGAAAATGTCTGACAACGAATTTAGAACATTCATAATGGTGAAGCTAACAGAGATGGAAGAGAAGAGAGACAATGAACTGCAGAAGAGAAAGGAGAAAGGAGCTGGTGAGTTCCAGGAGGTAAGAAAATTCTTGCAAGATCTGAAAGAGGAATTATACACTTTACAAAAGAATCAGGAGGAATTGTTAGAGATGAAGGTTATAATACAAGAAGTCAAAATCTCCCTTGAAAATATTAAAAGCAGACTAGATCAAACAGAAAAAAGAACCTCAGACATAGAAGAGAAAATTGCTGGCCTAGAAAAATCCACCACCAAGACAGAAAATTGCCCCAAATTTTGAGAATAATATATGAGAAGTACTAGATACCATCAAACGTCCAAACATCCAGATAATTGGCATCCCAGAAGGTGAAGAGACTCATAAAGGCATTGATAATCTATTCTATGAAATTCTGCAAGAAAACTTTCCAAACCTAGAGAGGCACTCAAAGATCCAGTCCCAAGAAATACAAAGGATCCCAAATAGAATCAACCCAAGAAGATCCCCTCCAAGACACATTATAGCCAGACTGACCAAAACCACAGACAAAGACAAGATACTAAGATTGGCAAGAGAGAAAC
>NW_006159565.1:7630837-7639788 GCF_000334495.1 Tupaia belangeri chinensis
GGCATTCTGTGACTTTTGACTAAAATATTGCTGTTTTTCTTCTAGGCTTTGTTGTCTGATTTTAAGAGTTTTTTTTCCTGTCTTGAGCTATCAATAGGTTCACGTACCTACTATGTGAACAGATTACTAACCTGTTTCCAGGCTTTAAGTTTTAAGCAAATTTTCTTACCTATTCAAAACTGCTTTTCTTGAAATTACCAGCTGAACTTGCTATTGAAAGTAGTTATATTATTTATGAAATTGTGCAATCAATAAAAGTGGGAGGAAAAGGAATGGAAGACAACTGTAGAAACCAGAGATAGTATGAGAAGAGGGTGGGAAAGGGAAGAGGGTCAGACATAGGGATAAATATATTTATATATATATATATATATATATGAAACTAGAAATGGAAAATTATTGCTGATAACATGCATGAAAAAGACACTATACAGTGTATTCTGGATGGGAAACCACATTTTGTATGCTGTAACAATGCTTAGGTGATAAATGTAAATTAATTAGTTTAAAAAGAAGTTTCAGGAGGAAAAAAAACACAAAAACTGTTTTCCTTGACATGAAAAACAATGCATATTTGATAACTGCAGTAAGCTATATAGTCCCAGCTAGGTGCTACTTTGTAGTATGTTCATTCTACTTATTGAGGTTTATGCCTAAAGTCAGACTTTTGTTTGTGGATATGTATATATCAGCTGTGATTCCTACTGGAAATATTTAGATTAAGTTCATTCGCAAATCAATAAAATAGGGGGAGAAGGCATAGAAAGCAACTATGGATACCAGAGACAGTTTGGGAGGAGGGCAGGACACGGCAGAGGGTGAGAGACAGAAAATCAAGGATGACAAAAAAAAAGCAAAATATACAGGAAACAAGAAATGGAAAATTATTTGTTGATGATAACACGTATGTTGATGTGCTTGATTGAGCCAATATACAGTGTATTCTGGATGGGAAATCTTATTTTGTATGTTGTAATGATGTATAGTGAATGAATGTAAATAAATAAATTTAAATAAAAAATTAAAATAAAATTTAAAAAGACATCTTTATTTTGATCAACATTATCATCATGTGCATAATGGTAACTTTCAAATGTTTTCAATTTGGAATTCCAGGCACGTATACACACACACCTTGTGAGGGACTCAAACGTCAGTTGTCTATGTGAGATCTCAACCACCATGCCACCATCTAGCTCAGCCTCCCTTTATGTTTTTAAGTAATCTTAGGAAAATGTATTATGTTAGAAAGAATGTTTCTTAAGAAAATGTATTATGTTAGAAAGAATATTTCTATCTATACTGAAATATTCTCTTCCACAACTTTCATACAGTAGCTTTACTTTTTACTATTTTTAACTGGATTTTTAAAAGGAAACCTTATAGCTGAATACAAACTAAAAATCTATACATCTTTAGACTTAAAATAAAAGTTAAAAAAATTAGAAGATGTAAAAAAAATAAATATTTAAAGAAATCAGCATCTTAATATTTTGACAGATATTAAGACTCTACTTCTAATTATAGGTCTCTTGCTATTTCCACCACATCTGTAGTTACTTCATCCACTTGGTCTTGAACCCTCCATTAGGTTTGAAATCAGCTTCTTCCAAGCTCCTGATAAATCTGACATTTTGACCTCTTCTCATGAGCCGAAAGTATTTTTAACAGCATCCCGAGTAGTGATTCCTTTTAGGTTTCCAACTTATTTTACTCAGATCTACCAGAAAATCACTGTTTATTGTGGCTATAGTCCTACAAAATATATTTCTTAAATAATAAGACTTGGAAGTCAAAATTACTCCTTGATCCATGGGCTTCAGAACAGATCTTGTGTTAGCAGGCATGCAAACAGTACTAATGTTCTTGTACAGCTCAGGTGACCAGGTGCATTGTCAATAATGTATTACTATTTTGAAAGAAATCAATTTTTGTTATTTTTTTATGAAAAAAAAAATCACTCAAAAAAGTGATTAAAATATTTAATAAAACATGGTGTAAACAGATGTGTTGTCTTTCAGGCTTTGTTATTCCATTCACAGACCACAGTCAGAATAGATTTGGCATAAATCTTAAAGGCCCTGGAATTTTCCAAATGGTAAATGAGCAATGGCTTGAACTTAAAGCCACCAGCTGCATTTGTCCATAATAAAATAATCAGCCTATCCACTGAAGCTTTGGTCAGGCATTGGCTTCCCCTGTCTAGTTATGAATGTCCTAGGTGGCATCTTCTTCCAGTAGAAGGCTGATTTGTCTACACCAAAAATCTGTTGTTCAGTGTAGCTACCTTCGGCAGTGATCTTAACTCGATCTTCTGGATAACTTGCTGCAGCTTCTACATTGCACATTGAGTCTTTACCATGCATGTTTATGTTATCAAGATGGCTTCTTTCCTTAAATCGCATGAACCAACCTCTGCTAGCTTCTTCTGCCGCTTCTTCACTTCTCTTGGCCTTCAACAAACTTAAGAGAGTTAGGGTTCTACATTAGGCTTTGTCTAAAGGTAATGTTGTATCTGCTATGACTTACTCCTACTTCCAAAACTTGTTCCATGTCATCAGTAAGGCTATTTTGCTTTCTTGGAGTGCATGTGGTCACCACAGTAGCACTTTTAACTTTCCTCTAGAAATCTTAGCATTTTGAACTTGACAATTTGGTGCAAGAATCCTAGATTTCAGCTCATCTTGGCTTTCCTTGTGCCTTCCTAACTAAGCTTTATCATTTCTAGTTTTTGATTTTTTTTTTTTGAGGGATTTTCACTGTAGGGCGCGTGCGCTCGCCAGACAGACAGAGAGAGACATAGAGACAGAAAGCGAGAAATCACCCCCCAGGGGGGATGGTCACGCCGCAATCCCTTCTCCTCCATTCTCCTCTTGGGATCTTGGGCACGCACGCACACGCACCCGGCGTGAGTTTTAAGCCACCGGGTCCGGGACACGAACCGCAGTTGACTACGTGGGAGTCCAGTGACATAGCCATTACGCTAACTGCTGGTTCCCCTAGTTTTTGATTTAAAGTGGAAAAAATGCAACTCTTCCTTTCACTTGAATGCTTAGAGGCTATTGTAAGGGTAATTAATTGACCTAATTTCAATATTGTGTCCCAGGGGATAGAGAGGTCTGAGGAGAGGGAGAGACATGAAGGAGTGACCAGCTGGTAGAACAACAGGAAAAATACACACTAATTTGTTAAATTGTCCTCCTATTTGTGTGATATCCAAAAGTAATTACTACTGTAACATCAAAGATCACTGATTACAGATCGCACTAACAGATATAATAATAATAATAATAATAATAATAAATTTTAATTACTGCAAGTTTTACCAAAATGTGACACAGAGACACAAAGTGAGCACAAGGTATTGGAAATAATGATGCTGATAGATTTACTGGATGCAGGGTTGCCAAGAATCTTCATTATCTACAAAATACAATAAAGTGAAGCACAATAAAATAAGGTGTGCCTGTATATTCAGCTGTAGAGAAGCTCATAAAGACAACATCAAGTGGATATTCAAAGCTTGATGGAAAAACAGTTTTCAAGTGTTTTTGAAAGAATTAGGGTTAAAGAAAATATGTGATAAACAAAATAATATTATCAAAATCCCCAATAAACCCCAAAATTGAGCCCTAAAAACACTAATAAGTGTTTTAAATAAACATCTGTATTGTGAAGATTTTAGTATTATATATTCTTTAGGAAGGAAAACAGATGTTCTCTATATTAGAACATATGCATACCCATCTATCTTTTAAAAAAGAATTATTTATCTAATTTTATTTACTATTATTGTTATTAATTTGACCAGAGAGAGAGAGAAAGGGAAAGTGAGAAAGCAAGCTTCCAAGTCCAGCACTCAAACTCTGGTTGGCCATGTGGGAGTCTAGTGCCTTAACCACTACATCACCTCTCGGTCCCCCTCTCTATCTTTTTCTATGTTATATAATGCCATCAGAGATTATAAATTCTTACTAATTGTGTTTTTCAATACAATTCATCTGCAAGTATATTAGTTTTTCACATTTGAGAATTCATGATTTTTCTGAATAATTTTTGTATTAAATTTTTGCTTTATACTTATTTGTTTAGATTGAAAAAATGAGGGACATATAAAACAAACAAATGTGCATAAACCGTATTTCATAGTAGAAAAGAATGTTAAGTATTTTAATTCTTAATGACTTCCCTGCCCAGCTTAAAAAAATATAAGTTATGCATTATGGTAAATAACATTAAAAAATACAAAGAATTTTAAATCTAGAACTTTGAAAAAATTTAGAATCTGACCCTTTGGTAATCATATCTTCAATTGTGATCAACAGCACTCTACTTGGTCTCAATATCAAGGAAGGTATGAGAATTACAAGTTTTCTTGGGTAATGAAAATTCTAACATATATTGAACATTTTTGCAGTAGTTTTTGTGAAGATGTATTCATAATGTAAAAATCCAGATTAAAATTTTAGAAGATATCCAAAATAGGAGTAATTAATGCATTTGGGGAAAAAGTACTATACCAGCATTCACACACATATGTCGGACTAGATAAAAATATACTCTGGTCACATCAATCAATGCACAAGTATAAAGATATGCAAATCAAGAGGAATTATATAGCAAAACTGAATTTTATACCGTTAAGAAAATTAACCAGGCCACACCTAACATTTTGGAATTTCAACCCTAAATAAATGTTTCAACTGAATAAAAGTATAGCTTTAGTCTGTGTGACTAAATAAATGCAGAAAAAAAAATAAATGTTAAATGTTAGATGACAGGAAATTTGTGTTATCCGGACAAGAGGCAATAAATATCAAGAACACAAGGTAATATTCAAGTTCTTCCTCAAATTCTTAGGTCCTTTCCTCATAAGAAAAGTTTTCTTCTGATATAGTTAACATTTCATTTCCTCAAGTCAGTTTGTCCATAGTGACATACACAAATGATTTTAAGTGGTAGACAGTTTTAAAATTTTAAAGTTAATTTACAGGTATTTTTGCTTATAACATGAGTTATGATTTTTAAAAATGAGTAGATTTAAAATAAACCTCAAGAAAAAAAAACTAAAAAAAATGGTAAAGCATATTTGAGTAGATGGGATTTTCAAGACTGTAAGTTGATACAATTTTGACAAACTAGTACACAAGTCTTAAAAAAATCTAGACATCTTAAATTTCACTGGCTTTTAACCATTCTAAACCTCATTCAATATCTGCCTAAGTTTAGTAACTTCATACTTTAACAGACTCTTTTCTTGTCTTTTAATTTTAATTGTTAGAGAGCATGAGTACTTGTCAGGAGACAGAGACAGAGACAGAATGTGAAAAAGCACCCTCTAGTGGGACATGGTTATGCTGTAATCTCTTCTCCACAACTCCATCACATCGGGATTTTGGGAACACAAGCACACGTGCTTAGTATGTTTCCCTAGACAGTCAGGCCAGAATTCAAACTGCATTTGACCATGTGGAATCTTACTTCTTAATCACTAGGCTACAGGGCCAGCCACAGACATTTTTAATGACCTATAATGTCAATATATGGAAATAGATCATAACAAACTTGAAAACATATTTTTTCCTCAGTGTCTCCTTTCAATTAGCTTAAGTAAATATTTGTTTTCCACTGGCTTCAGCTGCCATCTTTAGCACTTAGATTAACAAATAGAGGTAATATTTTTGTTCCTTTTTTCAAGCTTTTTTTTTTTACTAGGTTTTTGTCATAAGCCACATGCACTCAAATCCAGTAAGATTTTCAAGCTGCTGGGTCCAGGACTCAAACTGTGCTCACCCATGTGGGAGTCCAGTGCCCTAACCACCACTCTACCAACTGGCATCTCCTTTTATTTATTTATTTTTTAATAATTATTTATTTAATTTTATTTATAATTTTGCTACAGGGCAGATGTGTTCACCAGACAGACACACACACATACACACACACACACACAGGAAGAGAGGGAAAGTGAGAAAGCAAGCCTCTAGGTCCGGGGCTCATACTGTGGTCGGCCATGTGGGAATCCAATGTCTTAACAACCATATCACCTACTGGCCTCTCCTTTCATTAATCTTTAATAGGTTTCAGCCATTTTACTTTTGGTCTTTAAACACATGTGGAAATGTTATCAGCGACTTTATTCTGTTTTTAATACAGTCATTTCTTACCTAAGTAAAAAATATCCAGCTATCTGAGAAAGTATGATGAGTTAAGTTATATCTTATATCAGATATACCCTTGGTAACACAAGGTAAGATCAAATTAAGACTCTAATGTAAGACTAAAATTATTATTTTTTTTTAAGATAGCATCTGTCCCCATGTGATCTTCCTGCCTCAAGCCCCCAAAAAGTTAAGACAACAGGTGCGTGCCACCATGTTCAGATTTTGGCATGAGCCAGGAATCAAACCCAGGCCTCCCATGTGTCCTCAGCCTGTAGAGTAGCAGCATCTTACCAGTGCATGCTATTGGGACTGGGAGGTAAAAATATGAACAGCTCATTAAATAATTGAGTATGTGAACATTTTCCAATGGCAGGAGCTCAACCTCACGTTTCTGTCTTGAAGTTTTTTAGCAAATGTTTCAAGACAAAAAGAAGACACACAATTAGATAGCAGAGGAAAAAGCATTCTGTACAGTGAAATAAGACAGATGGTTGAGTCCCTAAGTCTATTTTTTAGTGTGTGGCAGTTACGAAGCTTTGTTGTGATCTGATAGTACACAGGTCTTCAAACACATTTGAATTCATCTGTCACTTAATTTCCTGAATCTAGGAGTACTAACAATATAAGTATGTGTAGCTTTCAAAATCTGTATAAAATGTTATTGAACTATTATAAAAGTTACTTTCTGATTAGGTAATAAAAGTTCATTTTAATCATAGTATTCGCTGACAGTTAGAACCCCATGAGGAACAAAAAAAGTTTAAAACAGCATGCAATTACTGGTTTTAAATAAGATCACTTTATAAAGTCATATTTTCACCTATACTTCACTGAATTTTTTTCATATTCTAATAATTCTTTGGCAAAAGTTGACATTATTATTACCATTATTATTATTATTATCTTTTTTAGTACTACAATAAACTAGGATTTATGTGAAAGTAAATTACATACTCTAAGGACTATTTGATAAGTTCAAAAACATAGTAAGACAGCAAATAGTATGGGTGAAAGAAAAATGAAACAAGACATGCCCATTTATCTATAATTCCTCAATCAAGAATTAGCCAGATGAACAGCCATTAAAAAAAAAAAAAGATATAGACACTCTACTTAAGAATATGGCTCAAAAGGTAATTTCCAATCTACTTTTTTTTTTTGAGAGGTTTTTTGCTATAGGGCGCATGCGCTCGCCAGAAAGACAGAGAGAGACAGACAGACAGAAAGCGAGAAATCACCCCGCCAGGGGGGATGGCCACGCTGCAATCCCTTCTTCTCCATTCTCCTCTCGGGATCTTGGGCATGCATGCACACACTCCCAGTGTGAGTTTAAGCCACCAGGTCCAGGACTCGAACCGCGGTTGACTACATGGGAGTCCAGCAACATAGCCATTACGCTAACTGCTTGTCCTCCAATCTACTTTTTAAACGTAATGTGGAAGGTAGAGGTGGTAAGTATTCTCATTATTTTTATAACATGGAATAAAGCCAAGGGAAATTAATAGTGGTACTCACCTATCCCAATGATCATTTCTATTTCTTACTCATCTTTTAAAGTTTTGTCAGAGGGTGGGTGTGCTAACCAGAGAGGGATAGACAGGGACAGGGAGAAAACAGCCCCCTAGGGAAATGGTCACACCACAATGCCTTCTCCTCCAATTTTCCTTCCTCTTGGGATTTTAGGCTTGCACCCACATACCCAGTGTATTTTTAAAGATGTCAAGCTCAGGACTCCAACTATGCAGATGACCATGTGGGATACACCTGCTTTAACCACCAGGCCACAAGCTGGACTGATTTCTTTTTTTTTTTTTTTCTTTTTTTTTGAGAGATTTTCACTGTAGGGCGCATGCGCTCGCCAGACAGACAGAGAGAGACATAGAGACAGAAAGCGAGAAATCACCCCCCAGGGGGGATGGTCACGCCGCAATCCCTTCTCCTCTATTCTCCTCTCGGGATCTTGGGCACTCACACACACGCGCCCGGCATGAGTTTTAAGCCACCGGGTCTGGGACACGAACCACGGTCGACTACGTGGAAGTCCAGCAACATAGACATTACGCTAACTGCTGGTTCCAAGCTGGACTGATTTCTAATTTTCTATGTAGAACTATGTAAATGAAGAGACTGCAGTGGGGGGTGGGGATAAATCTATATTACAACACAGACAAGCCACTCTTTAAAACTGGCAACTGAGCAATTATCTATGTAGTCCTGTCATTTTGCCTTAGTATCAGGAGGATGGGACAGTATATCCTCTCATTTGCAATCCACGTAGAGCCCAGGAGGAGGTACAAATCATTCATTTATTTCAGAATGCAATTACCTACACATAGTCAATCTTGGTATCAAAAATGTAAGCTCTTTCATCCGTATCAGCTTCTCCTACTCGGTTCTTCTGGTGGGCCAGACTTCACAGTTGTTATGCCTCGTCACTTGGTAAAGTTACTCTCCTATATCCATCCCATCCCTCATGAATCCCTGAGCTCTTGAACTTCTGCTCCAAGTTCTGCTTCTCCTTTAGACTTTGACTTTGGCTGATGATCATTTTATTCTTTTTTTCCCCTCCATCTGTTATAGCTCTAGAGTACTTCCAGTTATTCAATTTCTCCTCTATCAACTACATTCCAAGATGCCACTTTATATTTTCTTATCTTAGTATTTTGTATGGCCTCAGAGAGGTGATAGAATACATTTTATCACACATAGAGCTCAAAGTCACTGTAGGTTTTTCTTTTCTTTCTTTTTTTTTTTTTGGAGAGGTTTTTCACTATAGGGCGCATGCAC
>NW_006159565.1:7639839-7658971 GCF_000334495.1 Tupaia belangeri chinensis
GGGTGGCCTGGCCACGCCGCAATCCCTTCTCCTCCATTCTCCTCTCGGCATCTTAGGCACGCACACACACGCACCCGGTGTGAGTTTTAAGCCACCGGGTCCAGGACACGAACCGCAGTCGACTATGTGGGAGTCCAGCGACATAGCCATTACGCTAACTGCTGGTTCCCACTGTTTTAAGCTTCATAAGATATGATAGGACTTGATAACAATGAATTCTACTATAAAAGCAAATTCAGTATGATAATAACTAGGTTCCTGATGGTAGAGCTTATGGAGAAACTTAAAAAAAAAAAAAGATGGAATTTCAAACTCCCAAGGGATTTCAAAGGCTCACTATAGGGCGCGTGCACTCGCCAGACAGACAGAGAGAGACAGAGAGAGAGAAAGCGAGAAATCACCCCCCCAGGGGGGGCTGGCCACGCCGCAATCCCTTCACCTCCATTCTCCTCTCGGCATCTTAGGCACGCACACACACGCACCCGGTGTGAGTTTTAAGCCACCGGGTCCAGGACACGAACCGCAGTCGACTATGTGGGAGTCCAGCGACATAGCCATTACGCTAACTGCTGGTTCCCACTGTTTTAAGCTTCATAAGATATGATAGGACTTGATAACAATGAATTCTACTATAAAAGCAAATTCAGTATTATAATAACTAGGTTCCTGATGGTAGAGCTTATGGAGAAACTTAAAAAAAAAAAAAGATGGAATTTCAAACTCCCAAGTGATTTCACAGGCCTTCTATAACTGATGCTGGAGACATAGTTCTGTGACTCTCTGTGGTCCCTCTTCAACCCTTAGTGCTTCAGCACTGCAAGCCAAACCCGGACAAAGGCTGCTGCTCAGAAATTCATCCTTTTCTCTGTCTCTGCCACTTTCACTTTGGTTTTGCCCCTTCTCATTTTTTGTCAATATATATGTAATTGAGTTTCATGTTTTTTGTCTTTCTTCTCCACTTCATCTGCCACTTTTTTTACCTGACTCCTGACTCTGTTTTATGCTGTTATCATCCTGTTTTTGCTCCTCTGGACATGGGAATAATAATCTTATCGCTTCTACCTCTCTCATGGCTCTCTTCCTCAAGATTTTCGCTTGAACTTGCCATAATGACTCTGCTACTTCTTGCCACTTCAGGATGGGATCCTTGCCCACAACTGACCCTTTAGCATCTCTACTTGAGCTGGCCTTCTGGCCGAGCCTTTATGAAACATCAATTTCTGAGAAAACTGTGTTGCTCACTTTCTTTCTTTCTTTTTCTGTTGTGTTTATTTAAAGTATACATAATGACTTCATTTGTCAGAGGATACATGAGGAATTCTAATGGCATAAACCAAATGAGGCTGTTCATTAGAGCCTGATTTCTTGATATTCACTGGCTCTTACCCCTTCTTAATCTCCTTCCTCAGATTCTCCTTCAAGCTTGGAGTCTGCAAGTACTCATTCCAATAAATTCCCTTTGTGCACTTAGTAGAATTGACTTCTGTTGCTTGTAACCAAACACAGAACTCTATCTTTCATAGTCTAAAGACACAGCCTCATGACCCAAACCTGTCTACCTCTGTATGTTTCTCTCACCTCACCGACAAACGTGAAACCTTTGTTACATCCTTCAATGCCCATTCCTGGTCCCCAGCATTACCACTGGGCTGCCCTGTACTGTATTTTTAAATGTCATATTCTCTACCCTAGAAAGCTTTTCTTTTATTTCCAGTTCCAATGCTAGAATAACAGCTATGTCTTATACTTATTCTGTGGTCAGTTTTTGAACTCATCTTACCATGTTATAATTCTTTATTTGCTAGTTTATTTCTTCTGAGTGAAACAACTGTATCACAACTATCACAATCAACTTCCATTGTCCTATCTGATATATCATTTAAGTGACTAAATTCTCATTGAATAATGAATGAGGAACAAAAATTCTGAGACATAATGTATAATGCACCGTTTCTGACCCACTCAAATACCCTTGCACCCATTACCTATCTGCTACAAGTACTGACTGCTAATGGCTCTTAGCCAATCCCTTCTCTAAAGAATAGTTCCCCACTAATAACCATTGACTGATAATAGGAATACAAAAAAGCCAGTCCCTTGCTTCAAAGGAGAACCGGATGAATATCCATATCATCATGCTGAAGCTGAACTACGAATGAGACATCCTTGCTTAGCTTTTCCCCTGCCCTGTCCTGCCTCTTCTCTCACTTCCTCTATCTTTGAGCCCCTCCTCAATTAAATATATATATGCCAAAATTCCTTTTCAGATTCTGTTTACAGGAAAATCAAACTCTGGAAATGATACTAAGACAATATTTTAAACATATTTTCTGCCACAAATCAGGCTTTTGGAATGAATTCGTGGGAATACATCAGAATAAATTTCTGGGGCAAATTATATTACTTTAGAAGATACAGTGGAACAAACTAAAAAGCTGATGTATTATCTACAAAAAGTCTTTGAAATCATATTGGGTCCTCAAAAAAGTCATGACGCATTTTTGCATAGAAAAGATCTTAAGCAGAACAAAGCAGCCACAGAGGGCCTGCTTCAATTGTTTTGCCAAGACTTTGCCTCTAGAAAAAGTTTTTTCATCAGGTATTGAACCAGAATAACAGTAGGAATTGGCCTGGTCATATTGGCATAGCAGTAACACCTTCTGCAATGCTGGAAGCCTTATGGAAGATAGGGATTCAGTGCCTGAGTCAACCTGTACACCCCAGGCATGCACATATATGCCTGTGATCATGACTAGACAGGAGGTCTTGGTAAAATATCATGAGACCCTGCTGTGAGTGCTTGTCTCTCTAACTCTCTCTCGCTCTCACACACACATAAAATAAACAAAAATATTATTTTTAAAAAAGAATAATAGGAAATAAAAATGGATAGTGTATCAAGTTGACAAAGAATGTAAAGGCTACAGTTTCCAAAATGATTAATGAAATGAAAGAGAATGCATTTTAACAATCGAATCTCATATCTAAATTAAGCTATCAATTAGTTAATTGAATATATCATGAAGAAGAACTTTAAATATGAAAATAGTATATGTCAATGCTTTCTTCTGATAGTCTGCAAGGTTATATTTAAACTCCTCCTCCAAATAAAATTTGCCTGGGTGAAATAAAAATTAAAGAAACGGCTTCATCTATTACAGTCAGCTTTGACCTATTCTTTATATTTAATCTGAGAACCACATTCTGAGGATGAGCACTGCAAAAGTCCACATAACCATGACAATCACTGAGATGGTGATGACGGTCATGTCCTACGGTAAGGCATCTTTCCACTCTTCTGTTAAATAGTGGAAGGAGCCTCACACTTCAGTTCTGCACACCCGAGTTGAGGTGTTAGATCTGTCCATTTTGATCTTAAACCTTGTGTATATTACTCTAAACCTCTAGATTTCTTTCCATATTGTTAATAATTTATCTACTGGGTTGTTGCAAAAGTCGTGACATTTTTTTTATGTCTTTCTATGCAAAAAACTTTTCTGATGATCCAATTTTACTTATGTATTACTTCTTTCTAAAAGTATCAAAGTTAGGCCAATATCTTAACAGCCAGTTATTTTAGGGATAAATGTGCAGATCCAAGAAACCTTTTGGTTAACAGAGAAAACTGAGAGGAGCAGCCAGGAAAACTGTAGAACATTTTGCATTCTTCTAACCATAGAACAAGAGGAGCCAAAAAGGCATGTTGAAATTTGATCAAGTAGAGTTAAGATTTGGGTAAAGGCAAAACTTTACTACTGGTTGCTTTGGAAATGAGGCCCCTAACTTGTGATAATTATATTACAATGTGAAGAATGTACTTGAGTGAAATACTGAAACTGTAACTGGAGCTTTACCTTGGGGAAAGGCTGGATAAGTTTGGGAGAGGTTTGTACAGCAAAATAAAGAGAAAGATTTTATTATGTATGAAAGAGTTAAACTAGACCTATGTGCTGCAGAGTTTTTGATTCTGATAAATCTCTTGTTTAGTAAGAAACATAGTAAGTTAAAAAAAAAAAGAAAGTTGTATAATCACATCTTATTCTACCTGCTGTTCCCTATAGCTTTACTATCTATTGGTATGTAAGGTCGAGACTACCTAGGTTGGGGGGGGGTACCAGATGGCATAGTGGTTATGTCGCTGGACTCCCACATGGCCAACTGCAGTTCAAGTCCCGGAGCCAGTGGTTTGAAACTTATGCCGGGAATATATGGG
This sequence comes from Tupaia belangeri chinensis, assembly GCF_000334495.1. Taxonomy (NCBI): domain Eukaryota; kingdom Metazoa; phylum Chordata; class Mammalia; order Scandentia; family Tupaiidae; genus Tupaia; species Tupaia belangeri. The sequence continues at coordinate 7,644,053 of NW_006159565.1, forward strand.
AGTGTGCGTGCCCAAGATCCCAGGAGGAGAATAGAGAAAAAGGAATTGCGGTGTGGCCATCCCCGCTGGGGGGGGGGGGGGTTTCTTTCTTTTTCTCTGTCTCTGTTTCTCTCTCTCTCCAGTGAGCACACACACTTTAAGGCAAAAGCTTCTAAAAAGAGAGAGAAAAGGAAGGAAGGAAGGAAGGAAGGAAGGAAGGAAGGAAGGAAGGAAGGAAGGAAGGAGAGTAAGTGAGGGAGGGAGGAAAAGAGAAGGGAAAGAAAAGGAAGGGAAGGGAAGGGAGCAGTAGAACTAAGGGTCAATATGGTAGGGTCTGTACAAAGATCTAGGAGGTCAGAGAAAAAAATGCAAACATAAATTTAAACTACAAATCAGGAAGAGCTTCACAGTATGTAAAAACTTGGCCTAGACTCACATGACTGGGTTTTTCTTTAGTATTAAATAGAGAAGGAAATTTTCAACACAGATTACAAGCATAATTTACTCAAGGAAGGTTTCATCATACTTTATCCTAATCTAATATCCTGCTCCTATATCAAAGTATTACAGAAAGAAGCCAAAGTCACAATGATGAAGACAATGATTAGAAATTCTGATTACCCTCAAAGCATATGCCTGCCTGCAGGAAGAAGCTTCATGAACTGTTTCAAGTAGATGTTCTGGGATTCACAGGGGAAATATTCATGAGCTCTAAACAGAAAAAGATGTTCTGTCAACCTCAGGTAGAAGCAAAAACTTACTTGCCTGAAGATTTTATATAAACAGTTCATTTCATCCAGCTTTATAATAGATGGTGGTTAGGAATAATTACAAACTAGAATCTATGCTTAAAGAAGAAATTAATTCACAAACTCTACCAACATGGCAGTCCAAATTTCTGGATATGTTAGCTCAAGAGACAACAAAGTAATACATGCAGTGGTGCTCTGTCTGCTTTGTACAATGTGCAGAACCTGAGATTACAGCCTTTGAGACTGGGGAAGGCATGGGAAGCTTGCTTGAATTTAAACAGAGAAGCTTGGAAAGATGAGAGTAATGGGATGGTGTTTATGAACTTTCAGCGTTATGATGAAGTGTTTCTATACGTGCTGGGGTAAAGAGGATGACTGTGGGAACAGGAAAAGGATCCCATTTCTCTTTTAGTGTTGGTCCAGTTTGTAACAATCAATGTTCGAGGTCAGTTCTCATCTTTCGTTATCAGCTGGAAATATCTTTTTGAACATCACCCCCTCTCCCTCATGTGCTCTTATATTTTAAAGTTTGCTTGTATGTCTCCTCATTTGACTTAACATACCAGACTCTAACCTCACCCTCAATGAAAAGCTACATAATGCAGTAACAAAGAGGTCCATCCCTTGGGCAAAGTGGTGGTGTGGTGGTTAAGATAGTTGGATCCTATTTGGCAGACTATAATTCAAGTACCAGACCTATGGGCTTGAGAAAAGCTCTGGGTATGCATATGTGTATGCCCAAAATCTTGAAAGAAGGGAGAAATTGAGGAGAAGGGATTGCAATGACATTAGCATTCTGCATCGGGGGTATGTTTTTGCTTCTTTCCACCTCCTGCGCATGTATATGCCCTCTTGAAAATTTGAGAAAATAAAAAACAAAAAGAAGTCCTCTGGACCAGATAACCTGCATTCAAATCCTGGCTTTATCATTCTTCTAACTGTGTAATGTTGAGAAAGCTTCTGTCTCTCTCTTTCTCTCTCTCTCTCTCTCTTCCTCCCTCCCTCCCTCCCTCTCCTTCTCTTACTCCCTCCCTCCATCAGCTTAACCAACTCCAAAACGGAGGTAATATCAGTATGTCAAGAACTGTGAAAAACCAATGAGTTGGTACCTGTAACGTACTTAGAAATAAGCCTAGACAGCAATCTCATTAATTACCAATCATGATTATCTTTAGACATTCTACTAAGGACACACCATCACCTTACTCTCTAATTTTACCCTCCATAAGATGTATAGTCCGTGAAACATCTAGGTGGATGTAGGTTTTCTTTGCTCTTGTTCTGTACAGCATATGCTAACATGCAGCTGATCACCACAGACTTGATATATGGAATGTGCACAGGGCCTCCTATTAACATACAAACAATTGCTATTTTTTTTAACATGTAGACTTGGAAAAAGGGAAATGCAACTTATTGTCAGGTACCAAGTAAGAGAACACATAATGTCATTCTCTATCATATGTTGTTCAAAACAAATTTGGTTCCCATAAAAGCAATGAATTGGGACAAGCTACCCACTAAAGAGTTAAGTTCTTCACTGTTCTTGAGTTAACAGTTTATCTGTTCTATCTATAATTTTCCGAATGGCAGAGATCCCCAGGGGAACACTTAGCCAAAGTGAGTAACAGAGCTGTGTTTTCCTTACAGGCAAGACCAGGATGTGTATTATGAATCTTAATCTAAGTTCATGAAGAAAAGAGAATAATGGCATAATTATACGGAAAGAATAATGGAGTCTAGCCAAAAAAAGAAGGAAAAAAATGCTTTCCTAACATAATTTAGGCACATGTTTTCAATCAAATTAACTTGCTTATATAATCTTTACAGTAAACTTAAAGATGAAAAAGCAAAAGACTGAAGAGGAGCAGCTAAATGGACATGAAACAAGGGAATTATTAAACTACCGGTTAACTTCATTTAGTTTCAAACTAAATATGTATGAATATGAGAGATCAGTATTCCACTTTATGCAAAAGAGCATAGATGCTGACAAATTCTATCTCAATAGATTTAGCATACAGTTTATGATCTGTATGTAAAATTCAGTTAGCACAGTGAACTGAAAAGCTGACTCTGCAGACATTAAAGCTCTTTAAGAGGAGTCCTCAAGCATATCTCCAAAGATGGCCCACTGATGAGCCAAAACATACAGTCAATATATACGAATTCTAAAGCACTTTATTTGGTGTCATTAATAGTTTCTTCAATTTAAAAAGTGATTATCTTGCTAAAAAATAATTAGGGAAAAAGAGATGGGAGGAGGTTGTTTTTACTTGATGGTATCAGTTTGACTTAACAATTCAATAAAATAATTTAGAATAGTGAAGAAGAATCCTCTTCTGAAAGAAAGACTGAACATTCAGGATGTAATCATAGAGAAAACTGTATGAGCTCATGTCTCCTCAATTTAAAGGAATGCTAACATTGCTTTTATATGCTTACAGTAGATAAACTCTATAATTTGGCTTTCTCTACTTAGGAACTTTATAGGGCTGATATTGGCAGTATGTAAAAATAAACGAATAGGTCCACTTTCTATTTCTTTCCCAAGAAATGGCCCCATTTCCTATTTTTTCTCAGTAATTATGTACATTGACTGGTTTTAATGTATCAGGTTTTAATATATCACCTGGGAGTCAGCAGGTAGTGTGGTAAATGCACTGGACTTCAACATGGCTGACTACAGACCTGGCTGCTTGCTTTCTTGCTTTCCCTTTCTCTCTCTCTGGTCAAATTAAAATAATAATTTAAAAAATGGAATTAAATAAATAAATAAATATTTTTTATAAAATAAAATAATTGGATAACTAGTACCTGAATGTTAATCTGTCACTCAATAGAATTGTAAAATTCAAATAAATAAAATTACTTCAGTATAAAAATGTCCTATGTTTTCAATATATGGGACCCAAAGTCTCTTTTTAACCTATGCTAAATATCTCTAGAGTAGACATTCATACCTCTGCTGGCATATGGATATTCTATATGGAAAATTCATTCTGATCCAATATTACTTAAATTCGAGGTGATGTGTACTTTCAAATACTGCATGTGAAGGAAATGAAAACAATCCTTAAGTTCAAAATTCACAGGTTTATCTGTCTTTTTAGAATACCTGTGTGTTAATATAAATGCCATGATTTTCAAAGCACTGAAGATAAAAACAGAAAAAATGTTATCAGATAGAAAAATTAATCCAAAATTTTTAAATTAGCAGATAAATGAAATTATACATCACTCTGAAGAAGCAAATTACAACTAAAAATAGTGTACATAGACTATCTAATTTTTTTTTTCCTCAGTACTCAGGATACAATTTTAATGACATGACCTTTACTCTTACTTGTAATACTACTAATGTTGTATGTCTTCTAACATAAATTTCTTAGATGACTAAGAGGTCATTTCAAGCAGTTGTGATGTTAAAATTAATACTAAGGTTTATGATACTTATTACTGGTCCCTAACGTAAATTAGCATACATTTTCTGGAGGAACCATTTGGGTTGCCTTCATTAAGCTTATGCCAAAGAATAGTATTACACAATAGTATTAGCACAAATATCAGTGAAATGAAAAACTAGATTCTATAAGCAAAGACAGATTTTTTCATCTGCCTTTCTGCCTGCCACAGGCACTCTTCCTGAAATCATATGCCCACTTAACAGCGAACTCCGGCATCTCATACTACAGGTTGGAGTTCAAGCATCGTTGGTTCAGGAAGGCCTCGACCTTCCTGACTGGGTAATTCCACAGCATAATCGTCCAAATCAGCATGCACCTATACCAAAGTCAGTAGCCACAAATGCAGTTTTTCTTATTTATATGTGATTTGATAAATGTCTGCTTATACACTGTACATGTACCTGTAATGTGTCTGTATTTTTATCTGTGGAATTTCCAACACTGGCTCATGTTAAGTGATCAAGAAGGAAGTCTTCTACCCAAAATATTACATACCAGTCTGAACAAAAACCACATTGATCTTGTATGCCTCCTAGAGATAAACCACATACATTGTCCATTCTCACAACTATACATTTATTTCTGGTACAGATATGACCACTTAGCAAGCTAATATTTTTCTTTCCAAATTTCTCAGAAAGATTATGCTAGTTAATATATATCACATATTTATCAATATACTAAGCACTGAAAAAATATGCTTTAGCAAACAGCTCATTTTAATTCTTCAAAGAGCAAAACAAATTGTTTGAAAGGAATATATATATATATATATATATATATAATACAAACTTTGATTCTAGTCTTAACAGAAAATGTTGAGGCCAAATGTAAGCCTAAACAGAAACTATGAGGAGTTAAAAATCCTCACAGTACATATGTTTAACATATTGAAGAGCTAAAATGCAATTTTTATTATAATATAAGCCAGAGGAAGGATATAACTAGACCATTAATTATGCATATGACATAGACAGGGACTGGGGGAGTAGAAAACAGAGGGATCAGATGATTGATGCTTATTAAATAATATTAGTAAGATCAGAAAATTTATTAAGAATAAGTAATGACATCAATATAAAGCCTTCTTTCAAAGTCTTCTTACAATTGCATCTGAACATTAACTAATTTCTAGTGTTCCATAACTTCCAAAGTACTCAACAGAGAGTTAATTTTTCCCCCAAACGAAGACTGTTATGTATGCTTCATTGAAATTTTACTTAGCATAAAGTTACTTTCTCAAAACGTCTCAATTCTTCTGACCTATATATAATTTGGAATCTCTAAGAGACAATAAAGAATTAAAGACAGATTGAAAAAAGAAAAACATAAGAATTTTTAGTTCTAAAAAGACTCTACCAGGCCGGCCCATGAATTGGTGATTACGGCAGATGGATCCCATGTGGCCGACACTGTGGTTCAAGATCTGGACCTAGTGGCTTTAGAAATACACCCAACATTAATGCATGTGTGCCCAGAATCCCAAAGGGAGAAAGAAATGAAGAAGAAGGGATTGCAGTGTGATTACTCCCTATGGGGGGGAGGTGCTTTCCCACTTTTCTTTTCTCTCTCTAATGAACACGTGCCCGCTGGCAAAAAAAAAAAAAAAAAAAAGGAGGCCTGTTAGAATATTGTTTTGTTTGTTTGTTTGTTTTCCTTCAGAGGAACTCTGTTGTATAGGAAATTTAGAGAAAAATTATCACAGTAAAAATATAAATAAGAGGGAATTAACATTTTATCCCAAGTACTGAAGGTGAAGAAATGTAAAAGAAGAAAAACTAAACAAGGTAATGAGAGACACTTTAAGACCACTCTCCCACAATTAAATAAAAGCTAGATTAGGGAACCAGCAGTTAGTGTAATGGCTATGTCGCTAGACTCCCACGTAGTCGACCACGGTTCGTGTCCCGGACCCGGTGGCTTAAAAACTCATGCCGGGCGCGTGTGCATGTGTGCCCAAGATCCCGAGAGGAGAAGGGAGGAGAAGGGATTGCGGCGTGACCATCCCCCCTGGGGGGTGATTTCTCGCTTTCTGTCTCTATGTCTCTCTCTGTCTGTCTGGCGAGCGCACGCGCCCTACAGTGAAAATCTCTCCAAAAAAAAAAAATAAATAAATAAATAAATAAATAAAAGCTAGATCACATTTATATTATATGCCTTAAAATGAGTAATGCCCTCATCCTAAAAGGGAATTCAACTTTAATAAAAAAAATAGCATATTTTTAAAAACATTTTATCAATTAACATGAATATGTCAGAAAGCTTCACAAACAAGAAAACATATATCTAAAAGATAAGCTATGTCTTTGGAAACAGTGTCTAAGCATAAACAGATCAAACGATCCAATCACATGAAATAGTCAGTAAACGGAAAATCATCATGGCAGAAGCACCCACATTCTCTTCTTACATACTTGGTGCCAGTGTGCCAGCTTCCTTACAGGTTACTTAATTTTACCTTCAATTGTGGTCAATTTTTTAAAATATAAAATTAAAATAGAAACATTAGAGAAAGTTTAGAAAATAATGAGGGAGTTATCTCTAAAAACTTCCAAATGATTCTTTTTTTTCTTTGCTATAATAAAATTGGATTATATATCATTTATATTGTACTTAAAATTTTTATATATTATACAATGAGAATCATTTTTAAAAATCTGTGCCAGTGACACAGTGGTTAAGGAAGCTAGATTCCACATGGCCACAACCATATGGTTTGATTCCAGGACCTGGTAGCTTAAGAAATATGTGGGACATCTGTGCATGTGTGCTCAAAATCTGGAAGAAAAGGGAAAAGTGGAGAAGTGATTGATGCATGACCATTCCCCATTGCAGGGAGGAGTACTTTCTTTCTCTATTTCTCTCCCTCTCCCTCTCCCTCTCCCTCTCCAGTAAGCATATGTGCCCTTTGGCAAAAATTTTTAAAAAGCAAGAAAACACTTTGTATCAGATCATAATTAAAACTGTTGTGGATTGCCCTCTCAAATATTATTTCTAGAGACATATAAAGGTTTTATCCTTATTTTAGGTGATAAGTCGGTTATAATCACTACTGTGCTAATATGTTGTGTCCTTTTAATTATTTAACGTGACAGGTGATTTTTTTTTTTTTTTAATGACTGCAACATTGCTCATCCCACATGAATTTCTGACAAAGTGACTTTGACTCATGGAAAGCTGGGGTATTTGTTCCTGTCCCTTGAATCGTAGTGGACTTATGATTATGGTAGAAGTGATTCTGTGACTTCCATGGCTTTTACCCAAGCTCTGCTGGGTTCCTTTAGGACACTCACTATTGGAACTTCACCACCAAGCTCAAGCAGCCTGTGAGGAGATCCACAGAGAGGAACCAAGACCTCCAACCTTCAGCCACAGCTGAACACTCAGCTGATAGCCAGTACCAATTTATATCCATATAAGAGAAAACTTAGAAGGGGATACCCTAGCCCCCAGATGAGCCTCCCTACATAATACTATATTGAACAAAAAGGAGCCTTCCCCAGAGGCCCTTTCAAATTTCAGAATCATAAGCTAAATGAATTATTATTGTTGTAAGAAGTTTGGGGATGATTTGTTATATGGCTATAGAAGACCAGACAATTCTAAGTCCAATCATCATATGTATTTTCTTAGTTCAGTTTAAACTATGTTATATTCCAATGAATACATATAGTGTGATTTAAATAATGATTCTTTAAAAATTGGATATTTTAGGGTTACTTTCTATAGTTTATTTCCTGCATATTAAATGTTAGAAATAGAATAATTAAATGAATAAATATACGCATTTTATGGCTCTTGACTCATAACATCAACTAGTTTTTCAAAAACGCCACATTAATCTACACTAATATAAGAAAATAGTACTCCCACTAATACCTCACGAGCATTGAGAAGTACCGTTTAAAAAATATTTATTTGCTAATTTGAGTAAAATGCCACCTCTTATTCTTATTAATTAACATCAAATGTAAATATCCATGCTTTCTATTTGTTTCCACTTTCAAGTGAATTGTCTCCATATTCTTTGCCCATTTATCTAATGATAATTTAATGTTTTTGATAACAATATTAGAATATTTTACACAAGAAAAATATTAATCCTTTGTCTTTTTTTAAATATAATCACTTTTTTATTTTATTTATTCATTCATTTATTTTAATTTGACCAGAGAGAGACAGAGAGAGAGAAAGACTGAGAAAGCAAGCTGCCAGGTCCGGGACTCAAACCGTGGTCAGCCATGTGGGAGTGTCCAGCACCTTAACCACCACGCCACCTGCTGGTCCCAATCATTTGTCTTTCATATCTGTTATAAATAATTTCCCCCATCTCTTATGCTTTTTGTCACTTTTTTGGAGCTTGTTAAACACGGAGTTTTTAATTTTTATTAAAATTAGTAGTCAAATATGATCTTTTCCTTGAGATTTTTGTTGTTGCTTTCTCTAATTTAGTTACCATCCTCCAGATATCTGAGAGTCAGTATTACTTTCTTCCATTAGGGTTGTGGTTCTACTTTATTTTTACTTTTCTGTTAAATTATTCTAGAGTTTCAAGGGAATAAAATTGTAAGTATACTGGGACCAGCAGGTAGAGTAATGGTTACGTAGGTGGACTACCACGTAGTTGACCACAGATAGAGTCCTGGACCAGTGGCTTGAAACTCACACCTGGCATGTGTGTGTGTGTGCCCAAGATCCTGAGAGGAGAATGGAGAAGAAGGGATTGTGGCATGACCATCCCCCCTGGGTGGTGATTTCTCACTTTCTGTCTCTCTGTCTCTCCAGTGAGCACAGGCACCATTTGGAAAAAAATCTCTCAAAAAAAAAATTGTAAGTATACAATAAGGGGTAGAAATATAGATAATTAATTCTTTTGTTTTCATTGTAAAACAATTATTGTAACACCTGCTACTGAAGAATTTTTCTACTGGTATTCTTAACATATCATGAGATCTTTAAACATGAATTTATCTCAAAATTGCATATTATATAAAGAAAACATTGTGATGGGGTTTTATCCAGACTGAATTATTCTTAGCAGAAGTAAGTAAATTTTTCTAAAGATTTAGGACATAAAATAACACCTAATGCTGAAAAGATCATAGAAAGCATGCTTTAATATTTCACTAACTCCCTAAAATACAATATCTCAACTATCTGTTATATTCTATTAGGAATCTTTTGAGACAAAAAGATTGACTTTCATTGTTTAAAACATCATAGATTTTACCTTTAAATACATATTATTTTAATTTTTAAAAATAGTTATATTTATCTGAATTCTATTGGTATAAAAGACAAACTCTAAAAAATACAATGACTTTTTTTTTTAAGGTTTTTGCTATAGAGTACATGCACTGACCCAAGAGAAGGGAGACAGAAAGAGGCAGTGAGGGGGAAAGTGAGAAATCACGGCCCCCAACGAGGGATGGCCATGCTGCCATCCTTTCTCCTCCATTCTCCTCCTGGGATTTTGGGGGCACGCATGCGTGCAAACACACACAGACACATGCACACACACACATATCTACATGTGCCTGGTGTGATTTTCAAGCCACTATGTCTGGGACTTTAACCTAAATCATGTGGCGATCCACTCCTTAGACCCCAATACAATGACTTAAAAACATATATTTTGTCTTCATTTAAGCCCTAAAGACCTTAGCAGGTGGCATGGTGGTTAAAGGCACTGCACTCCCACATGGTCAATTGTGGTTCGAGTCCTGGACCTGGTAGCTTGCTTTCTCACTTTCTTTCTTTCTCTCTCTCTCCCTCTCTGGACAAATTAAATAAATAAAGATAAATAAAAATAATTATCTGAAAAAAATTTTAATCCTAATATTTTAAAATAAGAATAAATATAAAAATGAAATTAAAAATATCTGAAAGAAATTAAAACAGTGGTTTTCAAATGTCATCCCATGGTCTCGTGCCACAATGACATCATCAGACTCTGAAGAGTTTGTTTAATAATACATATTCTTGGACTCTATCTACCAAGGCATTCTCAATCAGTAGCTACAAAAAGATTTAGACGTTTAGTTGTGTGACTTTATCTAACATTCCCTTCCAAGACCTCCCTCCCCAAAGAAGTAGCTCACCACCTTTTGAAAGTTGATTTTTCCACCTGTGTGTTCTTACATCTTATGAATTCTTACTCCAGAGACTTTTTGCTCCCACTTTCATTTCTCCTTTCACAATGAGCTTATGGTCTAATTTTATTTGTATTTTCATTTCTCAAATACCATTAACTCCTTCGACTGCTTACAAGTCTTCCATTTAAAAAATAAACACTCTTTTGCCCCTATGCTTTCTCTAGCGATTATTTCCTATATTACTTCTTTTTTAAAAGAATTATTTATTTATCTAATTCCATTTGTTATTATTATTTTTTAATTTGACCAGTGAGAGAGAGAGAGAAAGGTAAAGTGAGAAAGCAAGTCGCCAGATCCAGGACCCAAACTGTGGTAGGCCATGTGGGCCATAGAGTACATGCGCTGACCCAAGAGAAGGGAGACAGAAAGAGGACTTTCTGTCTCCAACCACCATGTCACCTTCTGGCCCCTTACTTTTTCCATTTTTCCAAATTAATTATCTAATCTTCCTGCCTCTACTTCCTTGATGTCCTGCAGTATGTCTTCTTTCATGAAAAATTCAGAAACTCATTCGGAAATTGGCAATCTCTTCTTGAAACTTTCTTCAGCTTCCAAAACATACTGTCATCCTGGTTCTTCTCTAAACTTTTGATATCTCTCCTATCTGTCTTGTCTTTTTGTTGTTGTTGTTTGTTTAAAGAATTATTTCATTTCAATTTATTTAAAAAATAAGGTATTTTTTAGGGACCAGCAATTAGTGTAATGGCTATGTCACTGGACTCCCATGTAGCCAACCACATTTCAAGTCCCAGACCCAGTGGCTTAAACTCACGCTGGGCACATGTGCGTGCGTGCCCAAGATCCAGAGGGAAGAATGGAGGAGAAGAGAAGGGATTGTGGCATGGCCATCCCCCCTGGGGGATGATTTCTCGCTTTCTGTCTCCCTGTCTCTATCTGTCTTTCTGGCAAGCGCATGTGCCCTATAGCAAAAACCTCTCCAAAAATAAATAAATAAATAAGGTATTTTTTTAAAAACTGCCAGCCCCTGTCTTGTCCTTTAACATTGTTTCTTCCCCTGTTAAGAAGACTGCCAATACTCCAACCAGAAAGGACTTTTACTCTAAGAACATCCTCAGAGATCATCTATTCTCCTAACTTCCATTAATAGGGCTCACAAATCATTGCAATTCTATCTTATTCCTGATATTTTTACACATGCAATTAAGTATTTACTTAGATATTTATTCTTAAATTCCCCAATATCAGAATCAAAATGCTAAAGAATATTATTTTCCATGCCAACTAGATGCTTCTCCAAAACAATGGAAACCCTTCAGTTATTTTATTGTCAGTTATAACCTACCTATTAATAATGTTTGAGGTCTTTAAAATAAAAGGCCAGTAGATGGCATAGTGGTTACATCACTGAACTCCCACAGGGCTAACTGCGGTTCAAGTCTTGTACCCAGTGGCTTGAAACTCACACCGGATTTGTGTGAGTGCATGTCCAAAATCCCAAGAGGAGAATGGAGGAGAAGAAATTGCAGTATGGCCATCCCTCTGGGGGAGAGGGGGGTGATTTCTTGCTTTCTGTCTCTCTGATAAGCACACATATCCTATAGCAAAAATATCTCTTAAAAAATAAATAAAAATAAAAGGTACCAACAAATATAAAATATAAAGTAATTAATTAATTAAATTACCTCATGCCATATAGGCTAATATACCAGAAATGTTTTTAATTAACCAATTTTTTAAAATGAAAAAAGTATTTAAAAGCAGCTACCAAAATATACATAAAATCAACTTACAAATATTGAAAAAAAAATTGCACTCCTTTCCACATTTTTTCCAGCAAATCTTGGATCTTTGAATTACATTTGCTAGTATTACATTTGCTTGTTCCTTACATATTCTGAGAATTAGGATATGCAAAATTATGTAAAATTGGAACCATGATACATATAATTTTAAAAAACTTCAAAAATCATTTAAGCTAAGTTCTAATTTTGTAGATTCAAATAATATGTTAAAATGTAAATTTTGATTGAAACACAAAATATATTAGATATGGTATTCCAAAGTCAAGTGCCACACCAAGGTTACAATTTTCAAAGAAAGTATCTGAAAACGATATGACTCTTAAAACCTTATTTATTATCTTCATAAGAACTAGGGCGAGGCCCATATTACAAAGGTTAAGCAGTTGTACATTGGGAGCCAGAACTCACATGCAAGCCCAAAGTCCTTATGGGATTGTGGGACTGTGACAAGACCATGCCCTTTGGAGGAGGACTATCTCTCTCTCTTTAGCTCTCTCTCTCTTTCTCCCTCTCTCTCTCTCTCTCTCTCTATGAAGACTGCACACATCATCGCAACAAAAAAATAAAAGGAATATGAGTCAGTATTTCAAGATTAACATAATAAAGAATAAGAGCAGATTCTGACAACTTCTGTGCATGGTGACCCTTCAGTGTATGATCTCCAAAATTTCAGACTGATATGGTTCATTGGTGCCTTGCTTGCCTTGAAAATCTGGAGAGGCTATTTAGTCACTCTGAGAGAGAGAAAGAGCTGTGTGTACAATCACCCTTCACTCATAGAGTATCTTTGGTCACAGAATGTCTTTAGTTTCCGTTGGGTCACACATGAGCAAGTGCTGGTGTGGAGTCATCTTAAGTCTGGTTCAAGGGATCCACCTGGAGAGAAAACAGGACTTCAAAAGAAACTGGCAATGTCACTAAATACATATAGATGGAAAAGGAAAAAGTAGCCAGTTAGAATCAAGATATGTATCCCTTTGGCTAAAGGAACAGAAAGGAGTGATTCCAGAAGGTGGGTGTAGAAAGTGTCCACAAGATAGTCAGCTTTAAACATGAGTTCAATTCAAAAATATAGCAATCTGGTAGAATTTTTCTTCCTCTTCTCCCTCTTTATCACTGCTACACTGGAGGATCAGTAACTGCAACTACAACACTGGAAAGAAGGGCAGAAGCACAGGTGGGAAAGAGATGAAGCTGGCCTCACCTTCTTCCCTACGCTCAGGCAATTGCCTGCCATAAGCCCAAACTGGAGGAGAGCAGCCTCAAAATTAAATCACAACTACATTTTTTATTACGATGCTGAACTGACAGACATACTGAGTACTGAATTGAGATAGTCTTTGTAATTTAAGACTATAGGGATTTTTATTAGTTAAAAGTGACCTGAAAAGTAATAAGACACATATGAGGTCTATACAAGGATAAGGGAAATTTGGGCCTGCTGGAGAGAACTTTATGAGTATGTGCACAAATTGTGTTTCTCTTCATAGAAAGATTATACACTTGCACAACCATGCACATATATGCACACACTCAATGCAAAATGCATATAAAAGTTCACTGTGATGTTAATCCTTCAAATTTTATCTAATAAATTTCATATTTTAAATTTTGGCTGAGATATATTGCAAACATGAGATACATTGTTATTTCAAAGAACTTCCAAAATTCAACAATTTTTTTTTTTAAGATTTTTTTTTTAACTTTATTTATTTTAATTTGACTGGAGTGAGAGAGAAAGAGAAAGGGAGAGAAAGGGAGAAAGCAAGCTGCCAGGTCCAGGGCTCGAACCATGGTCTGCTAGGTGGGAATCCAGCACTCTTAAGCACTATGCCACCTGCTGGCCCCCAAGGAAGGCCAGATGGTGGTGCACCAGTAACACAACACTCTGCAAGACTGAATCACATGGTAAGGTTCCAGGTTCACATTCAGGGTTTTTCCAGAGTAGACTGGGCAGCCATGTGCCCCTAATATGGGGCTGGCTGAGGCTAGGAGTGAAATATAGCATAAAGATCCTGTTGGAGGGGATGCATATCTCTCTGTCTCTGCCTCTATTTCTGTCTTTTTCTTTCCTTTCTTCCTCTCTCATCATAGAAACTTTTAAAAACGTTAGTTTTTTAAAATGAGAATTTTTAAAAGAACTCATTATTTAATATCGACTGCCCCTCACTAGAAACAAAAAAAATTAGATTTGGAATTTAATGGTTAAATTATATTAATTGATGGAATGAATATATTTAAAATAATTTTTACAAACAGTACAACAAAAGTTGTATGTATATGAAAGACACTACAAAGAATCAAGTTCATTCTTGTTTTTAAGACTTCCAGGTCCCCCATCCACTCAAAAATACCTGCAAAATGATTTATTATTCCATCTTAAGGCCTAATTTTCTTTTATCAAATCTATGATAAGCATTACAACAGACTATGGAAACAATTCATTAGAAGGACTTACAGTGAGACTTGTTTGTATTACCTATACTTTGCAAGAATGAAGTGAGAGGAGATGCAAAATAAAAATGCAAATCATGGATAAATTGAGAGTTAACCATTCAAAACATCAAAAGCTTTGTACTTTTTGATACATAGGAAATAGTAGGAATAGTTACTGCAGAAAAATATTTTATACTTAGGATTTTATCAATGGTTATATGTGTTAGAAAAAAAGAAACCTTTCAATATCACATTTTAAACATCAAGTAATTTCACTTTACTGACATTTTTGCAACACTCCCCAAAAGGCTTTGCTGTTCAATTATAGCCATTATACATTTTAACAATTTTTTTTTTTTTTAATTTC
>NW_006159565.1:7659026-7677878 GCF_000334495.1 Tupaia belangeri chinensis
GCTAAGGGAGAAAGCACATCCTGATGGGGGTATAGTCATGCCACAATACCTTCTCCATTTCTCCCTACTGCTGGATGCTGGACACACATGAACATTCACCTGGAGTATTTGTCAAGTGACCAAGTCTGGGACTTGAACCACATGATTAGCCTGTGGGATCCAGTTCCCTCAACCACTAGGCCATAGGGCCAGCCCCTTCATTTAACAATTTTTTTTTCTTTTTTTGGTGGCTACTCCTTCCCTCTTAAGTTGAACAAGCTTGTAATACCTTTGACTTCTCATATATTTAAATGTAGCCATTACTGTCCTTAACCTTTCCTCTTTCTCTTTTGCTTGTTTAATTCATCTGTGCACTTCCATTGGCATTTCCAACACACATGACAGAACATCTGTGTACATGTTTTCCTTCCCCTATGTAAATGACTCAGAGAGCAGGAACAATATTATAGTCACATATTTATGACTGAAACAGATTGACTAAAGGATATAGAAACACAGTAAATGGGTGTAAATGCCAGATATAGTGTGTGTGAAAGAGTACGGTCTGAGGAAGGACATTTAGAAGAAAAATAGGGAGGCAAAGCATTAATGTCACAAAGAAATGTGGTATTATCTGTTGAAGATATTTTATAGTTTTATCAACTGGACTAGGGAGAAATGTTCACATGTTGAAATATTCACTTTGCAAGCTAAATAGTGTGATTGAACATATAAAAGAAAATGAAACAAAAAAAGTAAAAAAAAAATTATAGTCATATTTAAAATCCTCATGACACTCAGCTCAATGCCTTGTACACATTATATTCTAAAAGTCTATCTGATGACTTACTAAAAGATGAGAGTCTTTCATGCCCTGAACCACAGTCCTTAAGGCTGGCTCTGCTGCCAGCCAGCTTTCTTGATACTATATACCTACCCATACTCTGACTACTGTCTGTAGCTAGGTCAGATGATGCAACCTTCTCTGTATTTCCCAAAATGATTGCCTGAATCATAACATTGGGCTTTGTCATTAATAATAGTCACTGGTTTAGACTTTCACCAAACTCCCCCAAAATAAGCCTCCATATCAATCTTCTATTCTGGGAACTTTTTATGTCCCCTTAAGTAATAACTCAACAGACTATTCCCCAAATCCCTGGATTGAACTATCCCATTCCAAATCCAAAGTAATTTTAATTTCTAAGAAACAATTAACTTATATGGACTATGTGGGGAGCACAAATTTTATATACTTGTGTGTGTGTGTGTATAACTTTTTATGTAAAATCACTGAATATCATTACAACATGAAAAATTAATTTTCCCAGCATGAATATACTGTATATCAGCCTAGATAAAGGTATTATCATACATATTATCATCAATGATAATTTTCCATTATTGTGTCCCTTACATGTTTTACTTCTTTCTTTTTCTCCTTGATTCCCTTTCTTTCACCCTCCCCCATTTCCCACCCTCCTCCCACACTGTCTCTAGTATCCATAATTATTCTTCATGTTTTTATATCTTCCAATCTTTCAGTTTTTGAAATAGAGTGTGGACATTCAGTATATATTGAATGGGGGCATACAGTGCCTCTCTTTCATATCTGGCTTGCTAAGCTTAGCAGTAAATCTTCCACATTCACCCACTTTTTCTCAAATGCTACAGTCTCATTTTTTTTATGGCTGAGTAGTGTTCCATGGTGTATATATATGCACACTTTTTCAACCTGTTCATGTACATTTAGGTTGATTCTGTGTCTTAGCAATTTTGAATAATGATGCAACAAACATGGATGGGCAAGTACTCTTCTGACTGAGTGTATTTCTTTATTTTTTTAATACCATTATCATTTCTTTTTTACAATTTTTTAAATTAACTGTCTTTATTTGTTTATTTATTTATTTTAATTTTATCAGAGAGGGATAGAATGTGTGAGAGAGAAAGAGAGAGAGAGAGAGGGAAAGCGAGAAAGTAAGCTGCCAGGTCTGGGACTCGAACCACAGTCAGCCAGGTGGAAGTCCAGTGCCCTTAACTACCATGCCACCAGCTGGCCCCCATGACTGAGTGTATTCCTACCCTTTGAGTGAAATTATTAGATCATATGGTAAATAACACAGGGAAAACTATTAGAGACATCAGAGTAGGCAAAGACTTCTTAAATAAGACCCCCAAACAAGTTTTTGTTTTTTGTTTATTTTTTAGGTGTTTTTGTTTTAAAAGAATTATTTACTTAATTTTATTTGTTTTATCATTATCATTATTATTATTATTAAATTTGGTTAGAGAGAGACCGAGAGAGAGAGAAGAGAGTGAGAAAGCAAGCTGCCAGGTCCAGCACTTGAACTGCAGTTAGCCATGTGGGAGTCCGGCACCTTAACCATCATGCCACCTGCAGGACCCTTTAAGTGGTTACTTTAAATTTTGCTTATTAACATAATAACAAATGCAGACTTATGTAGACCACTGTAGATAACCAATCTATTGAGTGACTTTTATTCTATGTCTTCTAGTTAACAACCTAAGTTATTTCACTATAAATTTTCAAAAGTTCTGATTGAAACCTTTAATCATTTTGCCATAAAATAGATTGGCATATAAAATCAATAAACTGACTACCTGTTTTCTAGATGATGTTTTATTGTCATTTGTCCATTTTATATAATGAGAACCATAGGCAGGGGGACATAGAAAACCTGAATAGACCCTTAACAAACAATAAGATTGAAACAGTAATAAATCACTTCCCAACAAAGAAAAGCCCAGGTCCTTGTGGCTTCACTGCCAAAATTTACAAAACTTTTAAAGAAGAAGTATCCCCCATTCTACTCAAATTGTTTCTGGAGATCCAGAAGGAAGGAACACTTCCAAATTCATTCTATGAAGCCTCCATTACCCTCATTCCCAAAACAGCTAAGAATATGACAATAAAAGAAAACTATAGACCTGTATCTATGATGAATATAGATGCAAAAATTCTCAACAAGATACCTGCTAACCATATTTAACAGCATAAAATAAAGGTTATTCATCACGACCAGGTAGGCTTTATTCCAGGGATGCAAGGGTGGTTCAATATATGCAAAACCATAAATGGAATACACCGTATTAACAGAAAGAAAGACAAAAACCATATGATCATTTCAATTGATGAGGAAAAAGCATTTGACAAAATACAACATTCCTTCATGACTAAGACTCAGAAAAATCTGCATAGAAGGATTGTTTATCAATGTAATAAAAGCAGTCTATAAAAACCTACAGTTAACATTATACTGAATGGGGAACAGCTGAAAGCTTTTCCACTAAAAACTGGTCCAAGACAAGGCTGCCCACTTTCTCCACTCCTATTCAGTATACTATTGGAAGTACTAGCCATTGCAATCTGACAAGAGAATGAAATAAAAGGTATTCCAATAGGGGAGGGAAAGAAGAGTTTAAATGATCTGTTTGCAGATGACATGATTGTATACATAGAAGACCCAATAGTATCCACAAAAAACTTCTCGAAGTAATAAATGCATACAGTAAAGCGGCAGGATACAAAATTAACTTACAAAACTCTATAGCATTTCTATATATAAGCAACAAGCAGACAGAGACAGAACTGAAGAAAGTAATTCCATTTACCATAGCCACAAAAAGTATAAGATACCTAAGAATAAAATCAACCAAGGAAGTCAAAGACCTCTATAAGGAAAACTATGAAAATTTTTAAAAAGATATTAAAAAGGACACAAAAAAGTGGAAGGATATCCCATGTTCCTGAATTGGGAGAATTAATATAATAAAAATAGCAATCCTACTCGAGTTAGTCTACGTATTTAATGCAATCACTATAAAATTACAAAAGACATTCTTCACAAATCTGGAAAAGACAATCATAGAATTTGTCTGGATTCATAAAAGACCAGGTACTGTCAAAGCCGTCCTGTACAAAAAGAGTGGAATGAGTGGCATCTCACTTACTGACCCAAAAATATATTACAAAGCTGTGATAATCAAAACAGCATGAGTCTGGACAAAGAGAGACACAAGGACCAATGGAATAGACTAGAGACCCCAGAAATAAACACCAAAACATACAACCAACTAACTGATCTTTGACAAAGAGTACCAGTCAATCTGGTGGGAAAAGGAAAACTTTTTTAGCAAATGGTTCTGGGAAAAACTGTGTATCCACCTGCAGAAAGATGAATCTGAACCCATATCTGTCAACATTAACAAAAATCAACTCAAAGTGGATCAAAGATCTAAACCTAAGACTGCAAACTATAAAACTACTATTGGAAAACACTGGGGAAACTCTGGGAGACATCAGGGTAGGCAAAGGCTTCTTAAGCAAGACCACCAAAGCATAGGCAATAATCCCCAAAATAGACAGGTGGGATTACATCAGATTAAGAAGTTTAAGGACTAGAAAGGGCACAGTAATTAATGTGAATCAACAACCCTTGGAATAGAAGAGAATTTTTGTTAACTGTGCCTCAGATAAGGGACTGATCACCAGAATACACTGGGAACTCAAGCAGCTTACCTGAAAGAAAATGATTTATCCAATTAAGAGATGGTAAAATGAGCTGAATAAACAACTCTCTAAGGAAGACATACAAACAGCCAAAAAGCATACAAAAAAATGCTCAACATCCCTCATCATAGATGCCCGGAGATGCAGATCAAAACCACAATGAGATACCACCTAACTCCAGTCAAAATTGCAAAGATTAAAAAAAAAATGATAAGTGCTAGAGGGGATGTGGTAAAAGGTGAACTCTCCTACATTGTTGATGGGAATATAAATTGCTCCAGCTACTGTGGAGAACAATAAGGAGATTCCTCAAAGAACTTCAAAGAGAACTACCATATGATCCAGCAGTTCCACTCCTGGGTATCTACCCAAAGGACAGACGAATGCGCAGTAGGAAAAGTGTTTGCACAACTATATTTATTTATGATTTACGATTGTTAAGACATAGAACCAACCGAAATGTCCACAAACAGATGAATGGATTGAAAAAGTTTGGCACATATACTTCATGGAATACTATTCAGCCATTAAAAAAAAGCCCCTGGCACTTGATAAAAAGGGGATGATCATGGAAGATTGTTGCAGAATGAAGCAAGTCAGGCTATGTAGGAGAGACATTGTATGTCTCTACTTAACATATACCAACTCTCTACACTCTATGGTAGAGACTGAAAGCCTGGAGGACATAAAAGCATTGAAAATTGTTATGGACACTAGAGACTACATAAAGGTGAGTGGGAGAGAGGAAAAGCATAGGAAAGGAAAACTAAGGAAAAAAATAGGGAGGTAAGATATTTGTGGGACACAGATATGGTTTATTACCTATTGATGATGTGTATAGTATTCTTAACTGGGCTGGAGTAAGGTGTATATCAGGCTGGGTAAAGTCTCTTTACAATCTAAATGATATATATTGATCGAATGTATAAATAATAATAGTAATAATAATAATAAAAGAAAAATAAATAGTAAAAAAAATTCCAGGGTTTCCATATTTTTACATATCTACTTACATCTAACTCTGGCTCAAGAATCTGAAAATCCAACATCAAATGGCTCATAGGGTATGTTGCACAGCCTGAGCACTGTCAGATGACTAGTGTCTCTTTTAAAAAGATGATGCACAATTGCCTGATCTCTACACATACAAAAAGATTATTATTACAAAAGTGCACATGAATAACTTTTAGAGTACAAATTTCATCAAGGAAATTTTCTGATCACTTCTCCTGTTCACTTTCGTTCAATGTAACTTTTCCATTTCAAAGTTTAATTATGCTGCCAACATATTTATAATTTCAGAACTGCCATTTTATGTTCCCAAACCATTCCTACATGCTTTTCAATAAGAGTTGACTATCCTGAGGGAAGCATCTCAAATTGAAAATATTTCAGAACAGAAAAATGTATTAGAAGATTTACTCTTTGAGCCTCTAGAGCTATATATAACGTAAAATGCTGCTTAAATGTTTGGTCATAGGCTGAGCTCATTACATTTCTATATTAACTCAAACATCATCACTGGCAGTAGTATAATAAATTTGAAGATGAAAACTGTATGAGTTATGACTTTTTACAGAAAGTTACACAGAAACTATGCCACATAAAGTTAAACAAAAAATATTTGGATACTTTAATACTAATGGTCTTTACTGCTATGGATTCAGAATGTATAACATTTCAAGTATTTTGTCAAACACTTCCTAGGTATAACACCACTCAAATCTCATGGAAATCCAGTAGTATAGGTATTATTCATTACATTTAACAGATGGAAGAACTAAAACCTAGACAGCTAACCAAGGATTAGATCCCACAGCCAAAAAAAAGTAGCTTAAAAAGTGTGGATTCAAACCCATGCTTGTCCGATTCAAGTCTACTCTCTTAATTCCTAAAACACATTGCTTCTCTAAATCTACCTGATCCAAAGTTATTGTTCTATAAAAGGTCATTGTGGAAATTAAAACATTTTCAAATGTATAATATTGAACTGTTTTAATATTCCTCTGCATTAGCGGCAGTTCTCTTTGGTCCTTTTGCAGTTCAGCATCTTCAGACTCTGGTCAATGATGACCAGACTTTGACTAGATAAGTCATAATCAAAGCAGAACACACAATTACAGAGAGGAAGGCTTTGTAGGGAACAGGGCTTACAAAGAACTGGTAAGATTATATGCTAATTCATTTTTTAAAAAGAGAAGAAATACAGCATGAAACCGGAAAGTGGTAAGATTAGAGTTGACAAATAAACCAAGGAAATTAAAGCAAGTACCTTGATCTTTCCACAGTGGTTATTGATCATGTCCAATAAAATTTGACTGAAAAGTGGGACCAAAACAGAGAAAATACAATAAATTTAGATGTCTAAATGCTCTATGTGTACATTTGTGATTAGATACATTATATCATGTGTGTGTGTGTGTGTGTGTGTGTGTATAATACACACTCAACCACGTGGGAGCTCAGCACTCTAAGCACCATACCACCCGTCCATGTGGGAGCTCAGCACTCTAATCACCATACCACCCGCTGGCACCACATTGTATAACACTAAGTAGTAATACTCCCTACTAAGGGAATTTCAGAAGTATGTTTATAAAACAGAAAATACAAGCTTTTTAGAAATCTACTGATCCAGATTGTAAAGGAAGTTTTCTTTGCCAGAGTACAAGCGCACTGAAGAGCGGGCCATTGCTTTGCCTTTTGGTTCTGGGTAGTTGCAAGTTGTCTGCCAAACTTCCTCTTTAGATAATCTAACTTTAGTTCTCTTACTCTCACTTTCTTCATGCTGTAATACATAGGAGTAAATGGTGTTACCTTCACCTGTCACAGGAAAATGACCTTTCATCTCTGCATTAAATAAAGAGCTCAAAAAAAAAAAAAAAAACACAAGCCCACCAGGCATGTGGAGACTGGTAATCTCAGTCACCTATTTTAGGAGTTCTGGAATTTTAAAATAAGCCAAGAAGGCTGATTTGTAAATAAGACAAGCAGGAAAGATGAAGTTAACATATGCATAACAAGACAGAATTTCCAGCATGTTTTACCACCTACCATCCTTCACTCAATCATTCAACTGGCAGTGCCAGGGAAAACATAAATTCTTTCCATGATAGATGCTTGACTTTGCAGAGTTAAGTTCTAGGATGCAGTGGGGCGGGGGGGGGGGCATAATAAAATTAAACATTATTGAAGTTCTCTCCCTGGGGCATAGTGGTTAAAGTGCTGGACTCCCACATGCCTGACCATGGTTCGTGTCTCAGCTCCAGCAGCTTGAAACTCGTGCTAGGCACATGTGAGTATGTACCCAAAATCCCAGGAAGAGAACGTAGGAGAAGGGAGTGCTGAATGACCATCCCCTAGGGTATGTGTGTGGGGTGATTTCTCATTTTCCCTCTCTCTGTCTCTCTGGAAAGTGCACACACCCTATGCCCAAAACCTTAAAAAATACATAAAAAATTTCTTTCTAATAGAACACATGTACATACCCAGAGCTCAGCTGATTCATCAGTTTAAGGTGGAATGAATTCCTCCATTTTGGTCTGTTTTTGAGTAAAATTTTATTTATTTTCTTTGAGTTGTAGAATTATTTTCTTTATCCAAAGGCTACAAGACTAGCAGCAATGTTGGAACTAGAAAGTAGGGTCATAGTGATTAGTATGGTTGATAATATTTTTGATAAGCAAGCAAGAGTAAAAATGTCACATTGATGTGTAGTATCACACGGGAGAGAGGAGTGGTCCCTAAATTTAAGAAAACTGTATTTCACAGAGGAAAACTGAAATAGTGACTAGTTCTGCAAAAATCCAGTACTGTAGCTACTGACAAGACCAGTCATCTTTACATCCATAATTTGAACTCAAGCACCACCCCTCTCAGCTATCAATGTATTATTTTATTATTATTATTATTATTATTATTATTATTATTTTGGACAGGTTTTTGCTATAGGGTGCATGCACTCGCCAGACAGACAGAGAGAGAGAGAGAGATAGAAAGCGAGAAATCACCCCCCGGGGGGATGGCCACGCCGCAATCCCTTCTCCTCCATTCTCCTCTCGGGATCTAGGACATGCACGCACACATGCCCGGCGTGAGTTTAAGCCAACAGGTCCAGGACTCGAACTGCGGTTAGCTACATGGGAGTCCAGTGACATAGCCATTACGTTAACTGCTGGTCCTCTCAATGTATTATTTTAAAAAATAAGTTTGGCATCATTCTGATAGAGTAGAATGGGAGCACGTAAAATAAACCTATGAAGTAGGGTCAGTCAGTAGGGCAGCAGTAAAATGTGATGCGCTGTGAGGCAATCTTACATGGAAAAGTTCCTGGTTCAAGTCCAGAGGCATCCTTGAGTATGCCAAGCATATCCTTGCAGATAATATGTAGCTGGTTGAAGCATGGGATGGATTGCACATAAAGACCTTGTGGGTACCCATCCTCTTTCTGTCTCTGTCTCTCTTGCTCATGGAAGATATAAATAAGTCAAATTTTTAAAATGTTTTCAAAAAGGATAAAATGACGGGAAATATTTACCCATCTCCCCAAATTATTAAGATGTATGTACACATAAGATCAGCTGTTTCCAATTCCCAGAAACACAAGAAGGAAATGCCTGGTATAGAAATATTCAGGCAGCTCCTGGATCATTTGGTAGCTGATGATCCAGTCTATTGGGTACATTCAGGGCTCCTAGCTTCTCTTTGTTTTCTCTCCAGATGCTCATCTCTTTTCTTATCTCAGTGTCATTAGTATCTTTATCTGAGGGTGGAAGAAAAATCTGTAAACCTTGTACCAGTCAGTTTTATCTTTTATGAATTAAAATCACAAAGAGTTATGTAACTTTCTTATTATTTGCAAGATTACATTATCTGCATTATATATTGTATACCACCTAGACTTTCCATTGATAATCGCTGGTTACCTTTTGACACATTTTGTCTACCTCATCAGTTTTAATTTTAATCTGATCATTCTCAATCTCTCCTTACAACACACAAACACAGTACTTCATAATTCAAATATAACTAAAGGTTCATCATTTGCTTTTAATTTTCACAAATAGATTCAAGGAAAGGACTACAGTTAGGGTAGAAAAGAAACAATTTAATTAAAATTAAATTTTTAAAAAGGTATATGAACAAGATACAGAAAATAGTGTAAAACAAGAAATACTAAGATGAAGATGGCACAAAAAAGGGTAGAATTTTTAAAAAGCAGTTATGAAAAAACAAGATGTACTTACACACCCCCCACAAATAGCACACTTTAACATCAAAATCATAAAAGAAGATTTTAGTCACATTTATAATGCAATGTTCACACCAGTCTTCACAAGGCAGATGAAATATGAACTTCATGTGAAGCAACACATTGATCATAATTTATGTGGCTCAAGTCTGAGGTAGCCAGTTGATCATGACTGCTGAGGGTTTTATGTCCCAAACATCCTGACTTCACAAGAAGGAAATCAGGAACTGCATTTAACTGACATCAAGCATCATGTTTGTTATCAACATGTAGGAGTCGTCTTCAAAACATACATGGAAAATGCCTATTATTGGGGGAAAAATAGCTATGCATGTATTTCCAAAAAATTGGCACCAAAATAAATTAGTACTTCAATTTTCAACAAACTTTATGAAGCCCCCTTATACTATAATTTTCTTTTTCTAAGTAACTTAACTTGGTTACCTCCAACTGGAGCTTTTGGTTGTAGCCTTCTGTTGTGTGGTTTATAAGTAGAGACTGCTTATAGTCAGAAAAATTACAATATTTCCCAATTCAGAATGACAAGAAATCAAAAGAACCATTTAGATTCTAGATTAAAATGTAACTAATTTTTCAGTGCAAAAACTCCTTAATTTCTATGGATGCTTTATAGATAAATTTCAAATCAGTCAACTTACCACTGAAGCAATTATCAAATTTATTCTTCATTAAAAATGATAGAGCTTCTTGCAGCCCAACACCTAGCCAGAATCTACCTACATCTGAAGTGGGCACAGCTCTGCTCCTTTAACTGAAAAGTCTCTGCTTCAAACCTGTCCTTCCAGCCCAAAACCTAGCCAGGTAGGACAGCCTCTGTCTTCTTTCTGTCTCTCTGTTTCTCTCAAAACTCAGAATCCATCTATATCTGAGGTGGGCCCAGTCCTGCTCATTTCACCTGGTGTGCCTGCACACCGCTCACTTCTATTTTCTGCATTTTTTAAACTTTTACCTTTATTTTGGTTGTTTTTGTCTTTTGGGGAGATCTTTTTCCTTTTTTTATTCTTTTATTTTACTTGACTTTCTTATTTTGCTGCTTAGCCTTCACACACTGAGTGTCTAGACAGGTCTAGGAGCACAGGAGCCACACATCTGAATAGTTTTAGGATCATAGAAAATATCAACAACCACTGAACCTGTTGCAGAAAGAGAGAAACTCATCTTCATCAATCTGAATTCAAATCTCTTTCTGTGGGTACAACATTGCAAAACATAGTAGTGGAGAGAAACTGACATAGAAGTACCTCACGGTAAAGTGAAGCATACAGGCTTCAGTTGCAGAAATCTCCAACAAAGTAGTCAAATGCAAATACACCACCAAATGATTAAAAATCAGAGAGACTGCAAAGTGAGCAGCAGGGAGAAATATGGAGCTGCAGAGAGAGTGTGACTCATCTCCTCCCACACACCTCTGAACTCTCCGTAGAAACCCACAGTTTAATGCAGGTGCACCTGTTCTCTAGAAAGTGGGAGACCTTTGTAATATTCACTTTCAATGAACAAAAGTGCAGGCTGCTCGTGAGTATGAGGGAAATAGAACTGCAGAGATATTGTAGGTTATCTCCTCACACGTGCCTCCAACACTCAGAATTAATTCCAAGAAATTATTATAAATGTATAATCCATCAGATGACCAGAAACCACTGCAGAGGTACAATAAATATGAGAAACCAAGAAATTATCTCTCACCCAAGAGAAAAGTACAGCCCTTTATCACTCACAGGCAGTACAATGGAACTCTTGGAAATGTGAGATAAAGCATTCAGAATTTTAACAGTGACAAAGCTAATCAAGATGAAAGAAAAAAAAGACAATGAACTCCAGAAAATACAAGAGAAAGAGACGACGAGATCCAGAAGGTGAGGAAGTTCTTTCATGATTTGAAAGAAGAAATGTACACCATAAAAAAGAATCAAATGGAGCTGTTAGAGATGAAGACTGTAATACAGGAAATCAAAACCTCCTTTGAAAGTATCAAAAGCAGATTAGACCATGCAGAAAGTCAAATCTTGAATGTAAAAGACAAAAGCCTCTGTCCTAGGAAAAAATCACCAAAAAGAATGAGAAAATAACTTCCAAAAATGTGAATATTATACAAGAAATACTAGATACCATTAAACATCCCAACATCCAGGTAACTGATAGCCCAGAAGGTGAAGAAACTAATAAGGACATTGATCATCTATTCCATGAAACCCTTGAAGAAAACTTTCCAAACCAAGTGAGGCATTCAAATATCCAGACCAAAGAAATACAGAGGACCCTGAAGAGAATTAATCCAAAAATATTGTCTCTAAGGCCCATCATAGCCAAATTGGCCAAACCTCAGACAAAGACAAGATAATAAAATTGGCAAGAGAAAAACGTAAGGTTACTTACAAAGGTTATCCCATTAGGCTAACATCGGACCTCTTATCAGAAACAATGCAAGCAAGGAAAGAATGGGAAAATATATTCAAAGTATTAAATGAAAAACAATTTCAACCAAGAATACTGTATCTGGCAAGATTAACCTTAATATAGGAAGAAAAGATAAAAACATTTCAGATAAACAAAACCTTCAAGAATTTCAGCAGTCAACACCAGATCAGCTCTTCAAAAAGTTCCGAAGGGAGTGCTATATCAGGAAAACTAAAGACAGACAGAAATAGGAGAACAAAAAATGACCAAACAAGGAGCCAACTTAATGGTAGAGACAAGTCTGGAAATATCAGTAATAATGTTGAATGTTAACTTCCAGGATTTAAACGGAAAGGTTGGACCACAGTAACACTGTAAATTCAACAAGAGAGATTAATCACATGAGACTGAGCTAGTGAAATAGAATTTTACGACTTTTGACTGAAACATTACTGATTTTCTTCTATGCTTTGTTTTCCAGATTTAAGGATTTTTGTTTTCTTTGGAGTTGTTCATAAGTTAAGCAATTTGTTAATTTTTTAATTGAAACATAAACATTTATCCTGACCTGATCCCTGTGCAATTGGAAAATATTTGTGAGCATTCTTATTTTGAGGCAGAATGATTATCTGCATAAGTTCAATAATATAATAATATCTGTTGCATTGCATCCAAAATTGAGTTCTTATGGGCTTTGTGCAAATAATAGACCAAATTGAGATTAAACGTAAACTTTCTTTTTTTCTTTCTTTTTTTTTTTGTGAAAATAAGTTAGTTTATGCCCCTCTTTTAGTAAAAAGAATGGAGAAAGAAAAAAAATGTTTCAGAAGAAAATTACAGTACTCTTGTTACTAGATCTTTAGTTTTATCCATACATTTAGTTTAACTAAGATATTTTGTGAATCAATAAAATGTGAAAAAAAATAGTATGGGAGAGAGGGAGGGGGAAAGGGAAGAGGAGAAAAGTAAAAATATGTTTAGGTGACAAAAAAGTGAGAAATTATTAGTTGATAATAATGTATATAGTTTTGTCTTTGTCTTGACTGAGATGCATGGTATTCATGCTGGAAAAAGAAATGTTGTACAATGTAAAGATATATGTGATTAAATGTAAATTTAAAAAATATAAAAGATGGAAAAATTTTTAAATGATCTATTCCAATATGTCTCAAGTAAAATAAGATTTAAAAACCATGGTCTCTTACATAACAATCTCCTTAAAAGACAAACCTACTGAATTACAAAACAAGCCAATTATATAAGCACTCTGTGGGGTAATAGGGACTGAGTGTCTGATGCCAAGGTAATATGTTATTAGGACAAACCATTAATTTTAGTTACATGTAAGAAAGAGACTGCAAATTAAATTTTAAAATAGTCCATGGTCAAAATCATCTTTTGAGAATAGAACAAATGATCAAACTTTACCATAGGAGGATGCCAGCACATACAATAATTAAACTTTATAATACTCTCTCATACTACTTTTTTTTAAAGAGGTTTTTGCTATAGGGCATGTGCACTGGCCAGAGTGACAGAGACAGTGATACATAAAGTGAGAAATCTCCCCCCAAAAGAGATGGCCATGCCGCAATCCCTTCTCCTCCATTCTCCTCTCAAGATTTTGGGCACACACACACATGCACCCAGAGTGAATTTTAAGCCTCTTGACTCCAGGACTAAAACCACAATGGGCTATGTGGGAGTCCAGCAACATAACCATTATGCTATCTGCTGGTCCCTATTCTGCATTTTTTAATATATACTATCAGGTTTCTGTTTAAAAGGTCTCTCATTGTTCTATAATACACACATATACTACTCCATTAACATAAAAGTCAAAAGCCTTATAATTATATCTACATAAAAATTTATGGACCAGCAGATGGCATAATGGTTAAATCGCTGGACTCACATGTAGTTGACTGCAGTTGGAGTCCTAGACCAAGCAATTTAAAATTCACACCAGGTGCAAGTGTGTGTGTGCCCAAGATCCTAAGAGAGTAGAAAATGAATTGTGGTGTGACCATCACCCCTGGGCAGTGATTTCTTGCTTTCTGTTTTCTGTCTCTGTTTATCCAGTGAGAACATGTACCCTATAGCAAGTATCTCTTTAAAAAATTTATTATAAAAACCTGTCACTTTCATAACAAAAAATAATATTTTAAAGGAAAAACTGAAACAATAAACATTGTAAAAGAGTACACAGGTTAAATTTTTTCATATTTTTTAGGTCAAAAAGACAATAAAAGAAATCCAGAAGTCACAAAAAAATTAGCATAATGATTTAAAATAATTAATTCCACTATATTAAAATTACAATAAAAAGTCAAAAACAAATAGACACCAAAAAGGGAAGTATGTCCACTGGATGTAATAAAAGACCAACTTCTGTACTTCACATAGAACACAAAAATCAAGGAAAAAAATCATAAAGCAAAATAAAAGATAATAAAGGCTATGAACAAGAATTTCATGGCAAACAAAACATGACAAGGGGACATGAAATATGATCAACCACATTCTTGATAAAAGAAATATAAGTCAAAAAGTCAATATACACCAAATAGACATATGGGCCAATGGAACAGAGAATCCAGAAATAAACCCAAACATTTTTGATAAGTGTGCCAAAACTACCCAAGAGGGAAATAATAGTCTCTTTAATAAATGGAAGTGAAATAACCGGATATATACATACAAAAGACTGAAATTGCGCTTCTACTTCATAACATATATAAAAATAAAATCAAAGTGGATCAAAGACAATAAATATAAGAGCTAAAATTATAAAACCATGACCAAAGCTATGAAGGTTTTCCTCACATTTTCTTTCAGATTTGACTCCAAGCTCATGAGCAACAAAAATAAATAAATACATTGATCTTTACAAAAATACAAAAATTTTGTTGATAAAAGGACATTATCAAAAAAGGGAAGAGACAACTACAGAATGTAGAAAATAGTTGCAAATAATATATTTAATAAGAATTTAGTTTTCAGAACATGTGAAGAAATTGTAGGACTCAAAAACAAAAAAACTTAAGTAAGGTTGAAACCATGTTATTCTAAAGAAGATATACTTCTATTTGACCAAGAAGCACATGAAAAACTATATCTACAGTATTTTTAATTTGGAAAATACAAATCAAATTACAATGGAATAGTTTGTCTCACTTACTGAGATAGTTATAAAAAACCCAAGTTAAAAAAAAAAAAATCAAATGTCCGTGAAGGTGCAGGGAAATCACAACACTTGCATATTGCTGTTGGGAATGTAACATGGTGCAGTTGCTATACAGAACTGTTTGGCTGTCCCTCCAAAGGTTGAACATAGAATTACTATATTCCCAAAGGTTCCATTCCTAAGTACATAACCAAAAGAATTAAAACAGGTGCTCAAGATCCGACCATGGTGGTGTGGGTGGTAAGATCCTGCTGCATGACAGTAAAGCTAAATGGAAGGCTCTGGGTTCAGATCTCAGGTCAACTTGAACACACCAGATACACTCATGATCCTGGCTGGCTAACAGATAGTGTGTATGTGTGTGTGTGTGTGGGGGGGGGCAGGTGGTTTGCGCAAGACCCTGCTAAGAGTATCCTATACCCATGAAAATAAATAAAGATTTATTTAAAACAAGCACTCAAACAAATATTTGCATGCAAGTGTTCATAGCAGCACTATTCATAAAAGCCCAATGGTAGAAACAATACAAATGTTCATTAATGATGAACAGATAAACAAAATAACCGTATTTTGTTTATAAGAGTATAGAGTCTCATATGAATGCTTATATGAGTATAGAGTCTCCTCTCACAGTAGATAGGGCTCTTGATTATACAATGTTGTAAATGTACTAAATGCCACTGAACTGTATGTTTTTGAATAGTGGAATTTATGTTATATAGTTCTCACCTCGTATATTTGGTTTTTACCTAGAGTGGAAAACAGTAAAAAGTTTTTATAAAAGTCACACTAGTGAGAGTGAAAAGAAACAAGAGTTATTGTATTCCATTGTTGTGACTATAAATTGATGCAACAATTTATTTTTTTTTATTGATTGAATGATTTTAGAGAGATATTTTTGCTATAAGGTGTGTGCATTTGCTGGAGAGACAGAGAGAATATGAGAAATCATCCCCTGGGGGGGATGGCCACACTGCAATCCTTTCTCCTCTATTTTCTTCCTGGGATCTTGGACACGCGTGCACAGGAGCCCAACATGATTTTCAAGTCACCAGGTCTCGAACTCGAATCACAGTTAGCTAAGTAGGAGTCCAGCAATTTAACCACTACACCACCCTCTCTTGAGATTTTGAGCAAGCACCTACATGTACCTAGAGTGATTTTTAAGCCACCAGGTCCAGAACTCGAACCACAGTCAGCCATGTGGGAGTCCAGTACCTTCACCACTATGCCACCTGCTGGCCTCTCCACTGACAAGAATTTGCCTTACAATTTTCAATAGATGACAAGGTATAG
This sequence comes from Tupaia belangeri chinensis, assembly GCF_000334495.1. NCBI lineage: Eukaryota > Metazoa > Chordata > Mammalia > Scandentia > Tupaiidae > Tupaia > Tupaia belangeri. The sequence continues at coordinate 7,675,692 of NW_006159565.1, forward strand.
CATTAGAATATTCATTCTGCAACTTTTTCTGATAGAAAAGAACTGGAAATATCCTAACATGTCTATTATTTAATAATTTATAATACAATCATGTAATATAACTTATAAAAGAAGATCTTATATCTGTGTAGATTACTATACAATAAAATGTCTTGAAAAAAATAAGTTAAAAAAGGTAAGATACAACACAATATGTATTATAATCCCATTTATTCTATGCATGTGAGAGGAGATGCATGTAAATCCTCTTACACATATAGAGAAGAAAAGAAGTCTTACTCTATCTTTTTTCTGATCACGTACATATACATCATTTTTTAAAAGTCATCCCCTTCAAAGTCTGTTAATAGACTCATGAGCAAATTTTGCTTACTTTTTAATACTTTTATTCATTAAAAACGACTAATAAATATTAGGTTCATGCTGATGTTTTTAAAAATATGTAAAATATGAATACATCAATATATCAACATACAGTTTTAAAAACTATAATCATTTATCTTTCACTTAAATAATCACATATTCTTTGCAATTAAATTATCACCAGTTCCACGAAAACTCTAAATGAGGGCCTCAATTTCCAAATTCTTCCTGAGATGAAGAATAAATATTTGACAAATAAACTTGATTTAATCTCAGAAACCTCGTAGCCATTTGGGAGCCTGTATTCCTAAATGGGAATATATGTAGAATAGTGCTGATAAATTCAGCCCCTCTAACAAGAGGGTGAAGATTAATTTTCCAAAATACATTCAAAAGAACCACATTATTTGAGGAAATATAGGGTACCAGAACTATTTTTTATCCATAATATGTCCATAAGCACTATAATTTTTGATACATCTGAGGATAGTCTTCTCCTCTTAAGGGATTACAGCTTTATCTCACTGGTACACTACTCCAGATAAAATCTGTTCTGTGTATCTTTCCTCTGAGCTTACATCATTTATTCTAGACAGTATCAATAAAGGGCCCTTTCTGAGGGTAGTTTTATTTGTTTTTCTTTTTGAAGGTTAGATGCTAATCTAAAAAAAAGGAGTTAGCAAAAATGAAAGTATTGTTAGAACTACCAATTATAAATAATGTCAGTCTTTATCATTTGTGACATACAATATAGTTCTGAAAACAACTCTGAAGTATTTATCACAAAACTGGCTTTGTAGAGAAGGAACAATGAAATAGAAGACAGACCTTCAGGGCAAAACAGTAGCACTGTGTTCTTATCTCTTCTGATATGTCTTTTTAAAAAGTCATTACTTTATGATCAACATACTATTCTTAAATCAAAAGATTATGTCTTATAAATCATCCTCTTTATTCCTTATCTGCAAAGTGAGTTAAACTAAATAATTTACAAGACATCCAGATGCTCCATAGTGATATATGTTTTCATCAGAGATAGAATAAGGAAGTTATCATTGACTTCCACGTCACAAACTTCAATTCTTATTCCACATCTTATTCATTCTACCAGAAACACTTGATAAGTTGATCATTCCATTTACATCATTTTCTTCACAGCTTTAAAGTCACCATTGGTTCTCTTCTTCATTCTTCTCCTGTCTTACTGGCTACTCCTCCTCAGTATTTACCCCTGGTCATTCTCCATCACCCTGAGCTCTAGACAGGACAAAACTCAAGGCTTAGCTCCCTTCTCTTTTCTATCTATACTCACTCCTTAATGATCTTGTCTAATAGCTTGCTTTAAATTACTGTCTTTATGCTGATAACTCCCAAAATTATATCTCTTGGTCCGATTCTCTGTTACTGGGCTCACATCTTATTTAATGGCTATTGCAAACTTAATATATCCAAACCATGCTCTTAATTTCCATACTTATCTCTCTTCTTTCTTCTTTTTCAAATTTATTCTTTTTTTAGAATTTTTAATTCATTACCATTTTTTTTTAATTTGCTAGACAGCGTGCATGCTTACCAGAAAGAGACAGAAAAGCGGGAAAGTAAGAAAGCAAGTCACCAGGCCTGGAACTTGAATTGTGGTCAGCCATCTGTTCTTTCTAAAAGTTACATCATTTCATTAAATAGCAACTCTACCTATCCAATTGCTTAGGCCAAAACCTCAGGACCATCCTCAGTTCCTTCCTTCCTTCCTTCTCCCTACATCCATTTTTTTTTTTTTTTTTTTTTTTTTTTTGGGGTTTTTACTTAGGGCGCGTGTTTTTTCCT
>NW_006159565.1:7678095-7693908 GCF_000334495.1 Tupaia belangeri chinensis
GTGCTTGCCAGACAGAGAGAGACATAGAGACAGAAAGCGAGAAATCACCCCCCCCCGGGGGGGGGTGGTCACACCGCAATCCCTTCTCCTCCATTCTCCTCTCGGGATCTTGGGCACGCACGCACATGCGCCTGGCATGAGTTTTAAGCCACCAGCTCTGGGACGTGAACCATGGTCAACTATGTGGGAGTCCAGTGACATAGCCATTACACTAACTGCTGGTTCCCCACTACATCCATTCTTAAACATGTGCTGTGTCTTCATCTTTGAAACACATCCAGAAACCAGCAAATTCTCTCCGTCTCCACCTTAACTACTCTGGTCCAAACCTCCATCATCTCTAGTCTGAAATACTGGAACATCAGCCCAATTGTTCATGCGCCTCCACTGTCTCTCTATCCTGAATGTTTTCACGAATCAGGCAGGGCTAATGCTTTTTATAAATCATTAGCTACATTGAGTCATTTCACTACTCAAAATTCAGGATTTCTATTTCCTTCAAAGTGGAATTTATCTGAGCTGGCCCCGTTGGCACTTACCTAATCTTATCCCCACACTCTCATCTCACTCCTTTTCTTCCATTCTTAGAGCAGGTTGAGTATGATCCTGTTGAACCTGCTGTCTCTAAGATCTTGCACAGACATACACATGGATTGCAATTTCACGGTGTTTGGAGAATCTCTGTTCACATGTTACTTTATTAAACAGCCCTTCCCTAACTTCTATATGCAAAATAGTACCCTCTGTTTATACTCTCTCCTCAACAGTCTGTTTCACTGTTATTTATTGCACTTTTCAAAACCTGGCACATTCTATATTTCTTGGTTTATTTGTTTATTTAATGATTCTTCCTTTTCCATACACACACCATCAGAATATTGCTTTATTAAAGCCAGGATAGTATTTACCGCTGTATCTCCAGTATTTAAAATAGTGCTTGGAAGAAAATAAACACTGAATATTTGGTAAATAAATAAATGAGCATGTAACTGCTACTTTATCATGTATAACAGAAGTCAAGAAAACAATATAAAGGGAAAAATTTAAGAATATATGGATGCGCTAGGTAGAGACAAAAATGTATCAAATTTCAGTGGAGCATATTTTAACACATTTTTCCCCATCTTTATCTTCTTCCAGTCTTCTTCTACTAACTCATTTATTTTTCACATCAGACCACCCAAAAATTGAAAGTAGAGTTATAAAATGCAGTTTCCATGCTTAGTTGGTGATGTGTTAAGAAAAGAATTAAGAAAAGAGAAAAATTATCTCTCAAGATTATTTTTTTAATGTCAGGAATTGAATATAAATTCTTTTTTTGTTGTTTCTGTATTCAATGTATAGAGCTAATAGTTGCCAAGATAGTGTCTTATTGAATCAATAAAATATAACCTATTATAAAAAGATATATCCAAACTTCGAATTAAAAAATGTGGGCCAGTCAGTGGCACAGTGGTTAAGGTGGCTTGACTCTATATGGCCAACTCCGAGGTTAGAGTCTTGGACAAGGCAGCTTGAAAAATATACCAGGGGGCCAGCAGGTGATGTGGTGGTTAAGATGGTGTGTTGGTTAAGGCACTGGACTTTCTCATGGCTAACTGTGATTCCAGTCCCAGACCTAGCAGCTTGCTTTCTCCCTTTCCCTCTGTCTCTCTGGTGAGCACACGTGCCCTGTAGCAAAAATAACCATTGATGAAAAAAATAAAATTAATAAAAATGAAAAGAAAAAAATACACCAGGTATGTGTGCATGCATGCCCAAAATCCCCAGAGAAGAATGGGAAAGAAGGGATGTGGGCATGGTCATCCCCCAGGGAGTGATTCCTCCCCTACCCACCTCATTGCACACTGACACGCATACTCCTAGGAGTATATGTCCTACAGCAAAACTAAAAAGAAGAAAAGAAAAGGAAAAAAAAGTCCCTAGGTGAAAGAAGAGAAACTCAGAGTAGTGGGCAGAGCTAAAACTAAAATGCCTCACTGAGAGCCAGCAGTGCAGGGGCAACACACTGTGGTGCTGGACCCCCAAGGGAAGGTCCCAGATTCACATTCTAAGCTTTCCTTCAGTACGCTGGTCATACGCATGTACCCGGATCTAGACTGGCTGGAGCTAGGGAGATCGCAGTGTGAAGACCCTGTTGGGAGTGGCTGTCTCTCTGTCTCTGTCTCTGCTTCCCTTTGTCATCTTGAAAGAAAGAAATAAACTTTTTTTTAGGTTTTTGCCATAGGATGACTGTGCACATCAAAGAGAAATGGAGAGAGAGAGAAAGAGAGAGAGAGAAAAAGACAGAAACTGAAAAAATCATCCCCCTCACCCCCCAGGGAGAATGTCCACATTGAAATCCCTTCTCTTCCATTCTCTTCCTGGGGTTTTGGGCATACATGCACATGTGCCCAGAATGATTTTCAAGTTGCTGGGTCCAGGTCTTGAACCATAGTAAGCCAGATGGGAGTCCAACACCTTAACTACCATGCCACCTCCTGATCTCTTTGTATAAACACCCTTAAAAAAATACTAGATATCAGATATTAAGAGCTAGGAACTAAAACATTAAAATATTCAGACAAAGAGGAAGTTTTAGCCACAAGCCTCATGTGTATAATGAAATGGAAATTGAGTTACCTGCATAAAGTCATCTCACAAACCTGGTTTAGAAACATTCACTATTTTATTGCAGGGAGTCAGCAAAATGAGTAGTCAGGGCCATGGGTGGAAAAGAGCTATCTACAGGAAATTAGGATCTCAGTCTGGGCTACACATGTAAGTGTGAGGTTTGTATTCCACATATGATATAGAGACGTCAAATGAAAGATTAACATAAAACTGGTATAGAATTGGGTAGCTCCAGAGTCTCCACAAAATCACATTTAAAACTATCATGTAAAATACTTCTAGAACTCCAAATACACAGGACTCCAATGCAAAACAATCTATACTAACAGAGAGCACAGTAAAAAATCAGAATTCACAATTAAAGGAAAAGTTCATTGTTAATGTATGGGAGAACATACCCTAAACAATTTTTAAAAGTCCAAGTATTAAATTAAGCATATTTAAAATGATTTTTAAAAGGACACATAAATCAAGAATAATATTAAAAATGAATTACAAAAAGAACTAAATATTAAAATGTCAGTAAAATAATTAGACCTATGAATCAGACTCTTCTAAAACAAGATATGAGGCATATACACAGCATGGAAAGAAAATATGAAAAATATGAGCAGGATAAATCATATGATTGGGGGTATAAGAATAAAAAGATGCAGCAGCTATCTAACAGGAGTTCCACTAGGTAAGAAAAAAAGAGAATGTACAGAGGCAATATTTATAGAAAATATGGCTGATAATTCTCCAAATTTTGAAAAAAAAAAGAAGCCTCAGATTTAAGAAATACATGAATATGTTTGTATGCATTCATGTTACATGTTCATAAACCCACATCTAGACACAATACAATAAAACTCTGTAACATCAAATACAAAAGAAAGATATCTTTAAAACTATCAGAAGGAAATGAGAGATTGATATAAAGGTAATTAAATTGACAGCAGACTTCTCATCAACAACAAACACTACTAGATAACAAAATATTATCTTCTAATTGTTGAAGAAAACAAACTAGTAACCAAGGATTCTATATCCATCATTCTACAGATCAGAAATCTAAATTATTAAAGATTTAAATTTAAAAAATTTTAGACATACAAAAATTAAGAGTTTGCTACAGATGCTCACTAAGAAATTGGACACAAGGGACCAGCAGTTAGCGTAATGGCTATGTCGCTGGACTCCCACGTAGTTGACCACAGTTCGAGTCCCAGACCTGGTGGCTTAAACTCACACCGGGCGCGTGTACGTGCGTGCCCAAGATCCCAAGAGGAGAACGGAGGAGAAGGGATTGCAGTGTGGCCATTCCCCCTGGGGGGTGATTTCTCGCTTTCTGTCTCTCTGTCTCTCTCTGTCTGTCTGTCTGGTGAGTGTACACCCCCTACAGCAAAAACAAACAAACAAACAAAAAAAACCTCTCCAAAAAAAAAAAAAAAAGAAATTGGACACAAGAAAAAATAATCATAGGCGATTATAATAAACAGTAATTGTTTTCTATAACAGTAACAATTTTATTGGAAATAGGTTAAAAGTAATATGGATCTGGGGGACCAGCAGGTGGTGTGGTGGTTAAGGTGCTGGACACTCCCACATGGCTAACCATGGTTCAAGTCCTGGACATGGGCTTGCTTTCTCACTTTCCCTTTTTCTCTCTTTCTCTCTCTCTCTGTGTCTCTCTCTGATCAAATTAAAATGAATGAATTAATAAAGAGAATGAAATAAATAATCCCAAAAAAGTTTTTAAAAAGTAATATGGATCTCAATTGTTGAACAATATGATAATTAATGCAAGCAAGTAGGTTGAATTTAAGTATTAAAGACGTATCTATTTCAAACTTTAAGGGTAGAAATTCCCAAACTAGTAGAGGCAATAGATGAAAGTATGAACTAGACAAATACACACCAAACTCACAAATGCAGTAGCTCTAGAAAGACTGAAAGATTGATGGGACTAAAAAAATAACAAAGAGGACTTCAACTTTATCTTTATTATCACTTTCATTTTCAAGGCAGGGTCTTCCTGTATCATGATCTTCCTGCCTCAGCTACCTAGAGGAGACTATAGGAACCCACACTCAGCTCTTTATTAGACATGGTCTCACTAAGCTGTCCAGGTCAGTCTCGAGCTTGCAATTCCACTGTCTCAGCCTCCCCAGATTGCTGGGACTACTTTAACTAACCTGTAGGTCAGACCAGATATCACACCTGGGCCTCCCATGTGGTCTCAGCCTGCAAAACACAGTGTTTCAGCAAGGTGTGTCTCTATGGTTGTGCCCTAATGCCTTATTTTTCATTTAAAAAGAGCAGAAAATCAAAATAGTCTTTATGTTGAGTAAATAAATGTTTGTTAATTTTATTCTATAATTTTAGTTTTTTAAAATACTAAATTGCAATTTTGTAACTATAGACTTTATTTTTTAGAATAAGACCATTACAAGGTCTCTAGCAAACAGTATAAATATATTTTGATTTTTTTTTTTTTTTTGGTCTTCTAAGCTACCACAGGGTCTCAAGCAAAGTGTATCATAGTACTTTTGTTCTAAAGCTCATAAAACCTTCAGAATTGTATGAACTGGAAGAGCTCTAATCTCCAGTTGATTTCTCACTTAATCTAAAAGGAATATAATGTCAAACTGTTTTTCAAGTCTGAACCACTGCAAGGAATGACTAGTACAATTTTACATCTTGATTTAGAAATTGTAGGACATATGTACAAGGAAATCAAAGCAATCTGGGTTTGATTTTGAAAACACACATCAGTTTCCTATTCAGAAGCCAAAATAAAATGAGTATTTCTGAAGGCATTCTTAGAAAACTTGGTCAGATATGTTAAATAATTTGGTTCTTACCTTTAAGCCTCTCATTTCAGAACTTTCACACACCAGTGGGTTAACTGACAGCCAATCTATGAGCAGTGTGTCAGTTACAATAAAAATAATAAAATGTTTTCCTTACATTATTTTTCTTTCTAGATAAAGAAAAAGGTTAAAGGGTGGGTAATTCCAAATGGCTATGCTGTGCATGCACTTGTAAATGAGGTCTGCAGCTTTTAAAACCAAAATAGAGTGTGAATGTCCCAGTAAATCTGCATCAGATGTGCTTCAGGTTGAAAGGAAATGATACCAAATTCAAGTAGTTAAATGAATCGTGAAAAAAGTGTAATCTACACAGATAGACCATGTTATGCAATTGCTCTACTTGTAGAAATCTATGTATAGGGCAAAACAACTCCCATATCATTTCCAAAAATAAATGCAGTTGGTCGTTCCTCTGCAGCTGGGTGAGGTATTTCTTCATAATGCCTTTCAAGGTGTTTTAAGAGAGAAAAATCAGTTCTGTTAGTTATGATGAGAGATAACATAGTTTAGTGGTTCAGAGCAGGTGCTCAGGAGTCCTACTGCCTGGCATTTGAATCACAGCATCCCCAACCAGCTGTGTAAGCTCGTGCATTTCTTAACTTCTGTTTAGAACCTAAAACATGGAAATGTGTGTGCTTGCAAGTGTGTGTGTGTGCGTGTGTATGATAAATAGATATCATCGTGCATAATATTTCAATGTACAATCAACATCTCTTTCATATTTTAAGAGCTATAATGGTAATAGTATCTACTATGATTTTAAGCTTTTCTAAGTTAAAGCTACAGCTGTTCATAATATAAATTTTATTCCTTTCACATTTGAAAATATTAGTCTGGAGATGTGACTTTATATAGGCTTATATAACTAGAGACCTTTTCTAATCTGTCTATAGTGATAGGACTCCTCCATTTAGACTGCTCTTTTACCAATCCCAATTACCAACTATAAATAGAAGTGGAGAGGACTTAAGAAAAAAAAAAAAAATCTGAAAGGTAAAACAGTTAAAAAAAAAAAAAAGAAAACAATTACTTTATCCCTTATTTGCCTTTAAAAATATAATTACCAGTTCATTCTGACACACAAAAAAGGCAAATATTTAAGTGCTCTGCATATCTGAAACAATGAGCCGAGAGATGAAGTAAGGATATCTGAGATGATGAGTAATGCTGATCTCCCAAAGGAAAAGAGAGGCAGCTGCATCCACACTGGGAATGTTGAGCTTCTGGACAAGAGTGTAGCTTAACTATATGTGTGTGTATGTCTGTCTGTCATGAAGACTGTGCTCATGCATGAATGTGTGGGGTTTTTTTGTTGTGTGTGTGTGTGTGTGTGTGTGTACAGAGAGTAAGAGATATGAGGTGCTACACTGACAAAAGACAGAAAAAAAACTAAAGTGGGAGAAGCCATTAAATCTGTGAGAAAACAAAGGACATAATAACAGAATATACAAGCACACAGCATATAGCATTACTGCTTGTATGGAGCACGGAACATACTAAAAACCTGCTGAGACATTAAATAATCTAAAACAATTAAAATAATTTAAATAAAATAATGTTTAATATGATATTGCCTTCTAATCTTGTTTGACAGTGTAACTATCCTCAGGAAATAATAGATGAACTGGAAACAAACGCATACCAAGAACAAATCTACAAAGTATGTCTCAGACTTTGTTGGACAGTCTTCCGCAAAAGCTTCAATAAAGCCACAGATTCCTATTGCTCATTTACAAAAAGAGGATATTGTGATACCTCATTATTTTTAATGTCTCTAATGACACATGACTTTGAGGATCTTCCGCATGTTTATCTGCCACCTGTACATCTTTAGTAAGATGTCCTCTGATTTTTTACCTAATTTTTAATTGGGCTATTTGTTTCCTTAATGTTGGGTTTTAAAAATTCTTTGTACATTTATTATATCAGTTCTTTACTAAATATATGTCTTAAGAGTTTTCTCCCAGTCTGCAGCTATCTTTTCCTTCTCTGTCACAAAACAAAAATTTGCTTTTCACAAGCAGAAAATTTTTATTTAATAAAGTCTCACTTATTGACTTTTTTCCATGGATAGTGCTTTTGATGGATCTACAAGCTGTTCACCAAACTAAGATCACCTGTATTTTGATCTATAAGTTTTAGACTTTAAATTTATATTTGGGATATACTGTATAGAATATTTTTGCATAGAAAAATATGTCATGACTTTTCCAATGACCCAATATAATTGGGAAGAACTTATTTACTCTGTTTTTTGTAAATTCTAAAAGCAAAGGAAGGGACCAGCAAATGGTATAATGGTTACATTCCTGGACCTCCACATAGTTGACCACGGTTCAGGTCCTGGATCTGGCTTAAAACTCATGCTGGGCGTGTGTGTGTGTATGTGGCCATCCTCCAGGGGGGTGATTTCTTGCTTTCTGTCTTTCTCTCTGTGTCTCTTGGTCATGCACATGAGCACTATAGTAAAATCTCTCTCTTAAAAAAAACAAGGGAAAAAAAGAGGAAAATTTAAAATCACCGGGCTAACAGGGCTGGCCCTGTAGTATAGTGATTAAGCATTAGTACATCTGTAGCCAGACCCCACATATGGCGTACTGCAGTTGGAATCCCAGGTGGCAGCTTGAAAAACGACACAAGAAACATGTACATTCATGCCCCAAATCCTGACAGGATGGAAAAATGGAGGAAAATGTATTGTGGCATGAACACACTCCACAGGGGATTCTCTCTCTCTTTCTTTCTCTTTTTCAGTCTCTTCTGGAAAGTCCATGTGCCCTCTGGCAGTTAAAAAGAAAAAGAAAGACAGCCCTTAATAACAGAACATTAGAAATTTTTAAGTTTACATCTAAACCCCAGCAAATATTTTGTCATTATATACACTTAGCTGTGAGAATCCTAACAGCTACCACTGCCAAGACCTCTCCTGGTAGCCAAACTCTCCCTATTCCATTACTGATCTTACAGAATTCTGAGAGCCTCTGCTAAGTGGAGGAACACTGCTAATGCTAGACCCTAGAGGCCATAACTTTCCTCTGTTCATTCCCTGACCCATGGAAACTCTCTAAAACATGAGGCTTTTATATGGAACCTCACCTGAACTATCAGCAACGTTTCCTCACTTGTAATGCTAGCCACACACATACACAACCCACCCATCACTGCGTAATCTCCCCCTCACACTCAAGTGCCAGAGAGACACAAAGAAAATCAGGAATTAGAGAAGTTTCAGGGAATTAAAAAGTCATAGCCACCATTAGAACACTATTTTCAACTACATTATGGTTTAAGTAGGCTTTTGTGGGTGGGCCCGGGAACCTACCATTATAACACTAGTTCTCTAGATAAAGCATTTTAAGTTTCAAGCAACTACCATAAAAACAGCATTTTGAATCACCTAAGTTTGAGACCACTTGCTCTTTATATTAACACAGAAAATTGGAATCAATATCCATATAGAATCTCATTATACAAGCCTGTATTTTGAAACACTGATTGATTAGTCTATTATAATTGTACTGAAATCAACCAGTTTCTACCTTCGCAAATTATACTGTGATTTGATTGACATAAATAAAGTCGTATTAAAGGTTTAAAAGGTGATATTGATCTGAAGATTTCAAGTATTGTACTTCAAAGTGAAACTGTTTCAGTAATCATTTTTTACAATACACAGGAGGCTCTGAGAATCATATTTGAAAAGCTAAGTAGGCTTCAAAAGAAATGAATGTACTTTTACAGAAGGAGTAACTACATGTTAATAAATAACTATCCTAGTTAAAAAAGAATAAATGTCAGAGCAAGCTATTAGATGAATCACAGTTTATTATTCCCATAATATTTTTCATATGTGTTTTTTCAAAGTAGTTATGTTTAGAGTCTGAAAGGCTCTTGATTTGACTTTCTCCTCCCAAAGCAGAAGAAACTGTGTACTTCTTGTCTATAATATTCCAAGCTACCAAAATATAAACAATGAAATCATTTGATAGAGGTTTTAAGCTAGAATTATTTGTTTCTACCATTCAATTATTCTGAAGAGGAAAACAAATTATTCTGTCATTAGAGAAAGAAATACCAAGTTCCTACCTAATGAATAAGACTTGTGGTGAACACACATCTGACTTACAACCTGGAAGAACCTTCCCCCAAACATGCAGATGGCAAGCTGCAAAATAACATCTGGAATGTAATCCCAGGAAATCAGATCCAATCTGAAATGCTGAGCAGCAAGCACAGCACTCACTGGAATACGATATCAGGTAGGATGACTAGTTTACAGGATCTAAGCACCATGGTAACGACTCTGCAGACAGCTATTCAAAACAGTGGCATTTGAAAAACCACAGGCCCCTGAGAATAAAAGACATAATGGAGCAAAATAAGAGTGCTGGTCTGCAGGTCGTAAATACCACACACATTCAATTATTAAAAGAATGGCAGCATATTTAATAATTACTCCTCCACACAAAACACTGATGGGAGAACAAAGAGGACAGGAACAGCCTTATAATAAATGAACTCTAACCAAAGCAGAAAAGAAATATGCCAAGTCAGGTACAGGGTTCTGTGAAAACAACTTAAGAAAACTGGAAGAATCTGAAATTTGTAATAAAAATTTCCGAAAACCAAGTAACTTCTAGATAGCATACAAAGCTAAGGGGAAGAGATCACCTTTTTAGAACACTAATGGCCCCCTAAGAGTTATTAGTGTCCTGCCTCAGATCAGAAATCTGTAAGCAAAAATTGACTGTGCAGAAGACTGAAGCTGGGATGAAGCTGGGATCAAGGTGGAGATGGGGTTACAGGAAGAGGCCAGGCAGAGGTCTGCAAAGAACATAAATACTGGCAAGGCTGAGGCTAATTGTGGGGTCAGCTGGGCACAAGTTCTTGGCATTACCAACTATTAAAGTATGCTTGAAAGTACAACCATAAAAAAAGTCAGGACAGGAGCGAAAGGCCTAGGCCTGGAGAACCATGTGAAAATTTTATCTGCTATGGGGTCCAAGGTAAACTCTAAGAAGTTCCTGTGATCATTTCATGTGTAAACTTGACTACACCATGACATCTAGATATTTGTTCACACATTAGGTTTCTGTGAAGGGATTTCTTTTCAGCTGAGATTAACATTGAAATCAAAAGACTTTGAGTAAAGTAGATTACTCTTCATAGTATGGGTAGGCCTCATCCAATAAGCTGAAAGTCTTAACAGAGAAAGACTCACCTCCTCCCAAAGAAGAGGGAATTCTGCTTAACAGACCACCTTTGGACTAAAACTACAATAACAGACCACCGTGGGACTAAAACTACATCTCTTTCCCAAGTCTTCAGCCTGATGTCTACCCTTAAGATTTTTGGATTTATCAAGCCTCCATAATCACATGAGCCAATTCCTTAAAATAAATCAATCCCATTGGTTCTTTTTCTCTAGAGAAAATTGACTAATACAATTCCAATTCCAAGAATTTGGAGCTTCCCTATTCCAGGTTGTCCTATTCCCAGCAGAATTTTCCTAGAGGTATCACTCAATCATATAAAAGTCTCCAGGGAAAAGGACCTTCCCTTCTTCATCTTTGTCTCCCACACCATGCTGGGTTGGCCCTGACATATAGCAGATAATCAATAATCCCTCTGAGACATTCTGATGCTAAGATTTGGGTATTTCTGGCCCAAGATCCCTCAAGACTGTACACACTATTAAGGCACATTCCACTCACTCCTTATGCAAGCAAGGAAAACCTATACAAATACCTGAGCACCCAAAATATTATATCATTTGTCATTTTGTTTCTTTCTTGCTACAAATTGTGAAAGCTCATTAGACTCCAAATGGAGTAATTTGTATCAAATCTGAGTAAACTGAGCAGGAGAAGGCTATGGTGGAGGTATTTTCTTGTTCTGGTATGCCTGACAACTAAGAATGGCAATTTAAAGAATTCTGCCAGAACCACAACCTTGCACAAAGACCACTACAACCTGACAGCACTACTTTGCCAGGACATCTGTCCAGAGACCGTCAATGCAGCCTTGGACTCAGGCCATTCTTGTTATTGATCCTGGTGGCCAAGGATAATTGTCCCAAAACAGCTGTTATGATCCTCTCAGCCTACCCTCTCCTCCCACTTGTGGTTTTTACTCTTCTTGAGGACTGTTAAGACTTCTGTATGTTTGGGGTAACCTGAAATATGTTCTTCTAGACTTCATGCCAGCTATGGTCTGTATATATGCCCAAATAAACACTTTTGCTGTATATATTTTGCCCAGTATACCTTTTCTTAGGTTGATACAATCATGGTAAAGGCTTTATTTGGTTGTTGAAAGATAAACTCTGTTTGCCAAAACATTTCTCAATTTCTTTCAAAAACTCAAGGGCTGAATTATACAGCAAAACAATCTAGTTCTCCCGGGGCCAGAAGGTGGCGTGCTGGTTAAGGCACTGGACTCCCACATAGCAAACCATGGTTTGAGCCCCAGACTCAGCAGCTTGAAAATTACAACAGGCACATGTGCTGTGTGCTCAAAGTCCTAAGATGAGAATGAAGGAGGATTGCCATGTGGCCACCCCCCCAGAGAGTGATTTCTCACTTTCCTCTCTCTGTCTCTCTCCAACAAGTGCAAATGTCCTATGGCAAAAATGTTAAAGAAAAAAAAATAAGCCTAGTTCACCAATATAAGAATTGGACTAACTCAGAAGTAGCATCTAACAATAATATCTATCTTTTATAGAACATTGATTGGCTAGCATCTATACTAAACACTTTAAAATGTATAATTAAAAATAGTGCTACAGTATAGAGATTGTTACCCCATTTTAAAAATGAGAAAACTGAAGCTGAAAAATAATTAAAGTTTACATAATAGTATGGGATTAGTAAACATTCTCTCATTCTAAAACATATCCATTCTCCAAGAAAATACATTTATAACCAAAAAAATCATTTCATTTCCATCTGAAGCAAAAGCACCTCCATCTTTGAACTTAACTTCATACTTGCTTCCTCCTTTTTCCCAGAGTAAATAGAGTGATTAATAGCCTTACTGTCTTTGTTAACTAGCCTGAAACCTTTTTGTTTAGATATTCCTTAGCAATGTAACCACCAATCACCAGATCCCGCCCCCCATCCCCCAAGTCATGAGGAACATTAAACAAAGGTCTAGAAAGTGCCCTCAGAAATAATTAACCTGTTTGATTTTGCTTTCACAGGGGAACCCCAGTCCTTTTACTCCTCACCCCCTCCTCGATTTGCACTGTAATCACCATATCAACCCAGAATTGTCATCTTTGCCTTTATAAGCACCCCTCTCCTTTCACCCGGGCTTCAGGGTCTTGAGAGACATGAGTTTCCCCCTATGCTGCCAGCTTAATAAACCCCAATAAATTTGGCCATGTCTGGATCTCCTCTTATTTCTTGCTGAGTAGACTATAACATTTGGAGGCCCCAATGAGATTAGTACCTACCCAGTACTTGGGTGAGGCACCCTAGGGAGAGTGGCCTTGCTTGGTTCGGCTGCCAACTACCCAGAGAGTGCTCCTGGGGAGGCACCACCTGAGATTTCCCAGGGCTCCAGAGCTACCTTTTGGGATTTTTGACAGCTGGCAAGAGACTCTGACTACTCCCAAAAAAAGTTTGTAGAGTTTTAGTGTAAGTCCTCTGGAGGCATTTCTTCGGGTGTTCCTGTCCTGCTCTTTGGGAGACAAACAGGTGAGTATGAGGTTGACAAGGGAAAGGCCCCTGAAGTCTGACCTGCTGGATTGGGGATTTGAGTCCTCCGCAGGCGGCTGGATTCAGGGCTGACTAGATGTGGTTATAGAGCCCCTACTTAGATTCCACCAGATGTGCTGGAATACAGGGGCTAGATGGCAAGGGGTTTGAGTCCCCTGTAGCCCTTAGACAGCTTGAAGGAAATCAGGGTGAGTCCCTGACCGGGTTTGAGACCCCAGGTATCTTGGGATCTTTTTGTATGGGTTACTTTTGTTTCTATTGCCACTTTAATTATTTCCTCTGCACCCTCCTGAAAAATATTGCTTGGTTCTGTGCCCCTTCTTCCTCGGTTGAGGGTATCAAGCAATGGATTATTGCCTCAGTGTCCCTGCTTTAGAGATTTTTCTGTTACTTCAGCCCTCTGGCATTTTACTTGTGTGCTAAGAGAGACAGGAGTTCCCCTTACACAGATAAAGCCCAACTCTCTTACATTGGAGTCATGCTAGCCTTGCTATTCCTGTTACAACCTGAGCTAGCTGGGAAATCAAGGCATTTGAGAACTGGGCATTTGATTCCTATGGGCACAGCACTATCATTGAGAATGGCCTTGTGACCAAAGGAAGTACAGGTGGAGGCCAGACTGTCCCCGAGTGCCTCAGGGTATATCCTGACTAAAGAGTATACTTGCCTTTTTAGAAATCATAGAAGGCTGGAATAGCTCCTTTAAAACTCCCTTGGAATGCATGCTTAATTCTCCATCCAAAAACTGAGACGGCTTCTTAAGAACATCACACTTAGAAGGGGTGGAAATATCAGGAATATTTGTGTAGTAAAAACTCCAACAGTGTAGGCAAAAAAAATTAAAACCCACCATCCTTGAGTGTATAATTAAAAATTTCAAGAAAGGGGGTTCCTATAAAGAGTATTAGTGTCAAAGTAACCCCAGGGAAATTGATTCTTATAGT
The DNA here is from genome assembly GCF_000334495.1 of Tupaia belangeri chinensis. Taxonomy (NCBI): domain Eukaryota; kingdom Metazoa; phylum Chordata; class Mammalia; order Scandentia; family Tupaiidae; genus Tupaia; species Tupaia belangeri. Next base: position 7,692,229 of record NW_006159565.1, read on the forward strand.
TCCGATGTGTGTGTGCATTCATACATGTAATATGTCATGTTACGTACTACATGTTGTATGTCTGTGTAAAAAAAGGCCTTAACGAATTCTATTCAATTTGGTTTATGAAAGGAATGCTCATACAAATTGATTTGAATGCTTTACAAATTGAGCTGGCTTCAAATGTAATGAAAAAAAAAAAAAGAACAATAAGTGAAAGTCTTCACAATTTCCAACATATGTTTTGTCTAGGTTTTTATTAATCAACTGATTATCTTAATATGGTTGGTTTAATGGAACAACAAGTATTTTTGTGTTGTATGATGGATTTTACATAGTGAATATCTAACAGGGAAACAAATTCATGGCTTAGCTTTTTCTGGTTTTAGTTTTAGTCCTAACAGAGGATCTTTGACCTCAAAGTAACTCTTGGAGATTTACAGAGGGCCCCTGAAATACCCAAAAGGGAGATGTTATACTGATCAGTCTTATTCCTTATAAGTTGGATAAAAATGGAAAACATTGTCAAATTAAGTAAAATTAATTGTTCGTGACATTGTATTTGAGTTATATGTAGAAATATGTTATGCACTTGTATGTCTATGTATGTGTGTGTGTATATATATATATATAGTGTTCCAAAATAATTTGAGATTCCCAGAATTTATGGTGGGATATTTACCAGTCATGTTGTAGGTTATTATGCTAAACTGGTATCTAGCCAAATTTCTTTGTCAGTTATAAATTTTTGTCAGAACATTAACTATGGGAATAATCCTAATATTATGTCCTTAAGGAAATTCACAGAGAGTAGAAAGAGAATGTACTCTTACAAGTACTGGTTTCTAAAAATCTAATAATTTAACTGAGTAAAATTTTCATTTTCTGTGTAAACTGATTGGTTTTCTAAATTGTTAAGTCAAAACTAACCAAAGTAAGAAAATGTTTGACAAAATTGCATGTTAAGTGGCCAATGCAATACACCTGAGTTAAAAAGGTAAAATTGATATAAAGAAATATAAATCCAATGTTAAGCATGGACTCATGGGAGCATTGCCGCCTAGCACTCTAAGAGTCCTTATAATTCTTGTTATTAAGTTAATATGCTTTAGTTATTCCTATTGTTTTCAAATTTTATAAAAATTGGGAGAGTCTGTTAGTAGGATTATTCAGTTTAGCATTGAAAAAGTTGTTAAGGGACCAACAGATGGCTATGTCTCTGGACTCCCATGACGTTGCCTGTGGAGTCCCAGAACCGGTGGCTTAAACTCACTCCAAGCACGTGTGCGTGCATGCCCAAGATCCTGAGAGGAGAATAGAGAAGGGATTGCGGCGTGGTCATCCCCCCGGGGGGTGATTTCTCGCTTTCTGTCTCTCTGTCTCTCTCTGTCTTTCTGGCAAGTACATGCACCCTAGTGCAAAAACCTCTCTCAAAAAAATAAAAAATAAAAAAAGTAAAGAAAAGGAAAAGTTGTTAAACAAATTTTGTTGCTATTGTTGTTTGTTTGTACATGTTCATAAGCTATCAGTATATGCGGATATATGTAATTCTGTTTTTACAAGCTTAATAACTCCTCCAGAAAATATCAAACTTCCCAAAGTGGAATGAAAAAGGTAAAAAAGGACAATTAATAAAAAGTAGGCCAATGTATCAGAGACAAACGCTAAAAACTCCTGTTTCAGAAATTCACAGGATAGAGG
>NW_006159565.1:7693966-7719195 GCF_000334495.1 Tupaia belangeri chinensis
GCCTGCTTGTACTCCTGTTTCTCTTTAGTTAGGCCTCTTCCTCACTGGACTCTCCTCTTGGTTAAATGATCAAAAGGTCTAGCTGGAAAAACAAAAATTTAGATTAAGACTACATTCCTCCAGCTAGGGTTTTTGTATAGTAAATAAGGCAGATGCCTTGTAAAACCTGTAAACTGGGCTCCGCCCTCTTGGCAGTACTCAGCCACTCCCTGCAGAATCTATTGGAATTTAGTTTCACTTCTCAGTATAGGAGCTCTTACAATTCAGAACAGATTTTTTTAAAAAAAGTTCTCAACTAAAAAAATTGTTATAACGAATTGTCAAGGCACCTTAACCGTTGATTTAACTCTCACTTAAACAGCACACAGTAGTCACTAGTTGTAGTCCTGAAGGCTGGGAACTTCACTGAGGGCAGGATCTGAACACAGTCCATATCAGAGCTTCTGCCTTGAAAGAAACTCTTGTTTCCAATGTGGGCAGCCCAGGCATTAAACAATGCCCATGACTGGCAATCTCATGTTCCCTATGGAGACCTTGTTCCCAAGTGTGGAGCTGGTCACTACAGACAGAATGCACTGAGCTCTGAAGGGAGCTCAGGACTTCTAAAGTCCATGCTGGCCTTTGAAACTGAGGACTGATGGGGCCCAAGATCCCTGTGACTCTGCTTGGACATCTGTAAATCTCACTGGACAAGCCTCCGGTAACCCTTAAAGTGACTAAGATTGATTTCTGTCTAAATCAGAGGGTAAGGTTATTTCTAAAACAGTCATAAAAAATAATTTAAAAAAGGAAAAAAGAGTACTAAGAAGTTTGACTATGTGACAAAAAAATTTATGAGACCTAGCTGGAAGAAAAACATCTGAGCACCAGGATATGACTTCCTTGCAAGCTTAAACATTTGGACCCCCATATATAAATACAGAGGCTCCCTACAGTTCAAGGATATAGAAATAACAGCTGTAAAGTAACCAGCCATTGTCCGTGGAAGAATCAATGATTTGATTCACTTTCATAAAAGCAGTTGGGAATGAAGCAGAAGTACCTCCATCTTTGAATTTTCCTTTATACTTGCTTCCTCCTTTTTCCCAGAGTAAATAGAGTGATTAATAGCCTTACTGTCTTTGCTAACTAGCCTGAAACCTTTTTGTTTAGATGTCCCTTAACAATGTAACTACCAATCACCGGACCCTGCCCGGAGCCATGGGGAACATTAAACAAAGGTCTAGAAAGTGCCCTCAGAAATAATTAACCTGCTTGATTCAGCTTCTGTAACTGCTTTCACCGGGAACCCCACTCCCTTTCCTCCTTACCCCTCCGTTTCCATTGTAATCACCATATCAACCCAGAATTAATTGTGATCTTTGCCTTTATAAGCACCCCTCTTTTTTCACTCAGAGCTTCGGAGTCTTGAGAGACATGAGTACCCTATATGCCGCTTGCTTAATAAACTCCAATAAATTTGGCTATGTCTGGATGTCCTCTTATTTTTCTCATTGATTAGACTATAACACATTCAAGTCTCTTCTTTGGGTAACTAAAACAAGACATGTTATAAAGTGACAATGTCTAGGGCATTTAAATGAATAAGAACGTGTATCAGAACATTGCTAGATAATCTCTCAGGCAGAAATAGTTAAGATTATAATAAATTAAATGCAGAATACGAAGTAAATTTCTTCTTTTCAAAAGCTTTTAAGAGTCTAGACAGAGATAAGATTGTGTCCACTTCTGATGTGGCCAACAGTTAAGAACTCTGAAGAAATGTAAAAAACAACTACCCAAAAGTTCTGAGAATTTACAGCGAAACTGAGTTGACACTTAGAAGACAGGGATAGTACTAGGTGGTCACCTGACTTTGTTTGTGTTTTTATTTTCATGCCTTTTAGCATGAAACCATCCTCATAGTCCCCACACAGGGTGATTAGAACTGCAACAGAGATGTGGTTCTGATCATGACTTTCCAACTTCTCAAATTGTGGGATACACTTCCTTAACAGTAACAGACCTTAATAATGATAGTTTTAAAGTCAACTAACTCTTATACTGTAATTATTAACTAATTATTTATGCCTTTAACTTTGGTCCACTCTAAAACATATATATGTGTATATCTTAATTTTTTATATTTCCCCTAAAGCCAAAATCACCTTAAGATAAGCAAAGCAAGTAGGTGCACAAAATAGCAATTAGTAGGAGGCACAATGAAATTTTCTTTGAACTACATGATAATCATATTCCCATTAAATGTACTTCCTTTTATTAATGACTTCTTTTAATCTTTCAGCCTTCTCAGATGGAATATTAATTTGAGGAGAAAAACGGTTAAGAAAACACAAAGAAAACTTATAATTTAATTTTGAAATAACATTTTATCTTAATAATCACAATCACAGATTTTAATTAATTTTAAATGCAATATTTTATTTTGACTGCCAGAGAAAAACTTTTTTTTAAGCTTATTGTTCTTAGTTCTTCCTACCCACAAAGAGGTAGTTACTAATTTTTATACTAAATAAAAAACTAGACAAAAGGGCAACTATACTGCTTATCATTCCATCATTATTATTACAGCTATACCCCAATAAGATAAACCAATTTTCCCATAACTATTTGGTCCAACAAGGCTGCCTTTCATGCTTCAGTTTAAATTTATTTCTGAAGTCTCTCATTCCATTCAAAATTGCTCGTGTAAATTCTCAATGTAATATGCCATTTTATGAGGCCCTCTGAAGAAATTATTCTCAGGGGTGGGTACCAATAAACAATTAAGAACCCTAGAAACTGTGTTTGTTTGTTTGTTTCCTTTCTTTTCCCTCTTTAGCCACAGCTCACCTATGAGGCCCATCTTTAGCAGCTGTAAAGCTTTATGGCACAGACTTTTTATGCTAATCTTACCATTTGCTTAATGGTAGACAATTTCACTAAGAAAGATTCAAATTTACTATAGTGACATATGAAAGTATTAGGTTGTTGGAAAAGTTATGACGTATTTTTCTATGTATTTCTATGCAAAAATGCATCCTGACTTTTCCAACAATCCAAAATAATGTCTGTATGGTATTTTTATAGGCTAAAATGTTGATTCACATTTATTAATGCCATATTAATATTTAATATAGGGGCCAGCAGGTGCGTGGTGGTTAATGGCACTGGATTCCCACATGGCCGACTGTAGGTCAAGTCCCGGACCTGGCAACTTGCTTCCTTACTTTCCCTCTCTCTCTCACTCTGTCCCTCTCCAGTTAAATTAAAATAAAGTTAAAAGAAAATTATTTTTAAAAAATGATTTGGGTTAGAGAAACATGCAAGCTCTTACTATGACCTCAAATCCATACTAGATGATTTATAGTTATTCTATTTAATCCTCATGATTTTGACAGATATTTGTTTTTACCCACATTTTATAGGTGTGGGCTATAGAAGTCATGTTATAGGCTCAAAGTGACCTAAAGACTTTAACAGAGCTGTGACTCAACCTAGGTTCCTCCATTCCAAATTCTCTGTCCTTCTGACCACTCAGCAGCTACCTAGAAATATAGAATTACACTCTGGTGCATGCTTGCACACACACACACACACACAATCGAAAGTTTCATTTATTCTTGTTGACACATGAGGAAAGGTAAAAATAACTTAAAATTATATTAATGTAACTAATTGGGCACTCCTTCTTAAGGCATCTTGGGATGTCATGAGAAGTTTCCTTTGTTGATGAAAAAATAATCAAGTGAAACTGAGGCTTAATCTTGTAACTTCTTTGTTTCTCTTAAGAAAAGTAATAAGGCAAGTTTACTATAATTGTGAAAGCTCTCCAAAATACTGTACCCACTTTGCAGAATATAAGTGGGTGCACTCACCAGAAAGACAGAGACAGAAAGTGAGAACCTCCCCCCAGGGGGGTGGCCATGGCGCAATCCTCCATTCTCCTCTTGGGATCTTGGGCATGCATGCATACGGCATGAGTTTAAGCCACCGGGTCAGAGACTCGAACCATGGTTGACTACATGTGAGTCCAACAACATAGCCATTACGCCAACTGCCGGTCCCTAGAGGAAAACTTAATAAAGGCACTATTTACCAAGGTGTGGGCAAGGTGTAACAAAACCATGAAAGATGACTTATAAAGAAAGGAAGCTGATACTGAAAGCTGGAGAAGAAGAGGCATATGGAGAATAGTACCTTTCTGACTGAATCCTTCAGTATAGAGACACACTTTGGTGACCTCTGAGGACGGGCGTTTGGTAACTTAAAAGTCCCCCTCTCTGTTTTCTCGTTCTAATCTTTGCCTTTCACTAGCCAAATCTAATGGAAAAACAGACAGAAGGGAGTCTGTAAATGTAAATTGCAGATCGGACTCCTGGGCACATAGCTGGGTGGAAAAAGGTGGGCAGTGAATTCTAGAGGGATAAGTGAAAGCTACTCAGCTGAGTAGGGTCTGGGGCAACATATTTTAATGAAATATATTTATGTTTCTGCCGCAAACTGTATAAAAATGCTGTATAAGGAAGATAAAGAGAGATTATGAATAACTGCTTTTTAGTCTACATCAAGCTTTGCTATCAAGTGAGTTATTAGAAAACAAAACATCACTTTGGAATCTCAGAGCCTTTGGATATGGTTATTTTGTATATTTTAAAAATGAGAACCAAAGTTTATGAAGGTGAAATACCTTGCCCAAGTTTACAAAGATAGCAAATGAGAGAGTTAGGATTTAAGCCCAGTGTTGACTTGAGAAATTGAGTTTCTAACTACTCTATCCTGCCTCATTCTTTTGTTTATAACACAAGAGTTCCACAATAAATATTTACCTTGTTTTCTGTGTAATTCTTCATCTTATGAAACTGCAAATTGGTATGGATGTAAGGCATATTCCATAATATCACTAAGCCTTGAAAAAAATGTATTAGACTTATAATTATTTTTAAGAGAGATTTTAGTTATAGGGCACGTGCACTCACCAGACAGAGAGAAATAGAGACACAGAAAGTAAGAAATCATCCCCCAGAGGGCATGGCCATACCACAATCCTTTCTCTTCCATGCTCCTGGCATCTTGGGCATACACACACATGCGCCCCATGTGAGTTTCAAGCCACCGGATCCGAGACTTGAACCGCAGTCAGCCATGTGGGAGTCCAGAGACACAAAGATTACACTATTTGCTGGTCCCAAGGCTTATAATTTTTAAACCTCCCATAAAGTATCAGCTAACCATGTAACACAAGCACTTCCCTCTCCCTACAAAATGCACTGTACTTAGTGTTCTCAGAGTTAATGTGTTCTCACAGTTGCACAGGGAGTACTCAGCCATTAATCTGAAAAATATTTTTATATTTCATAGATCACAAGCAGCACCAAAGTTTAGAACTTCTTTTCCTTTGACTGAGTTCTACTTTTACTGGTCTCTTTGGGCAGAGGTTATGATTTTAATTGTATCTTGCACATCTGAAAACTTAGTCATCATCCCAATTTAGTCATATCCCAATTTCTATCACCATGTACATAAAATAAACCTGAATATGAATAGCCTCACATTTTATTATATTCCTACTGATATTATCAACTTTGCAACATAGTAATTCAAATCCAAAAGCTATCAGGAGAACAATTTGCTAATCCTGAGCCCCTATGAAAGTTCTTCTCAGCATGTACTACCTAAGAGCTCCATCCCTTCAGACCTGTTTCCAGCTAGGTGAACCTATTTACCTGCTTTCTTCTCTGTAGGTTGTCTACACCATGGGCTTGATTGCTTCCCAGCAGGAAAGGTGTTGAAAGTCCCAATGAATAAGGAATAGGGTCTCCAACTTTCTTTCGCCTTGGGCGACTACACAGGTTCTTCACTCCCAGCTTTACATTTGGATTCTACCCCCAGCATTACCCAGCTGCTACCTTTTTAGCATTTTCTCCAGTCCAGCACATTTCAGTACTTACTCTCAATCTGCAAATTTGATAAGTTTGACTTATCTTTCCTGGTCCTAGAAGTGTTTGGTGAAGTATGATTGATTGTTAGCTTAGAATTTTACAGCTGGATAACAAGGACTGAATATGAAAAATGGGTTTAGTGATTCTGAGTACATGTATATAATTTGGCTGATTCAGATCTAGTACTTTTCCCCCTATAACATAAGTTTTATTTTTAAGTAATAGAACTTGAAAGCAATGTGAAGAGAGGCAAAAATCACCAACATTTTTTTTAAAAGTACATTAAATGTGTATTTATCAGAATTCTAGATGGTAAGTCTGAAAAAGAGTTGAGCAGCCCACAGGAGGCAGATTGTTGGCTAATCATTCAATATTCTTTTACTGGACATGAAGCAGCCCCCCTTATAGTCAGGTGGCTATCACACTGAATTCTAGCCAAATGACAGTAAAAGTGATATGTCTTGGGACCAGCAGTTGGAGTTAACGGTTACATCACTGGACTCTTACCTAGTCAACCTGGTTTGAGTCCTGGACCTGGTGGCTTAAAACTGATGCTGGGCACATGTACATGCATGCCAAAATCTCAAGAGGAGAATAGAGGAGAAGGGACTGTACATTTGGATTCCCAGCATTACCCAGCTGCTACCTTTTTAGCATTTTCTCCAGTCCAGCACATTTCAGTACTTACTCTCAATCTGCAAATTTGATAAGTTTGACTTATCTTTCCTGGTCCTAGAAGTGTTTGGTGAAGTATGATTGATTGTTAGCTTAGAATTTTACAGCTGGATAACAAGGACTGAATATGAAAAATGGGTTTAGTGATTCTGAGTACATGTATATAATTTGGCTGATTCAGATCTAGTACTTTTCCCCCTATAACATAAGTTTTATTTTTAAGTAATAGAACTTGAAAGCAATGTGAAGAGAGGCAAAAATCACCAACATTTTTTTTAAAAGTACATTAAATGTGTATTTATCAGAATTCTAGATGGTAAGTCTGAAAAAGAGTTGAGCAGCCCACAGGAGGCAGATTGTTGGCTAATCATTCAATATTCTTTTACTGGACATGAAGCAGCCCCCCTTATAGTCAGGTGGCTATCACACTGAATTCTAGCCAAATGACAGTAAAAGTGATATGTCTTGGGACCAGCAGTTGGAGTTAACGGTTACATCACTGGACTCTTACCTAGTCAACCTGGTTTGAGTCCTGGACCTGGTGGCTTAAAACTGATGCTGGGCACATGTACATGCATGCCAAAATCTCAAGAGGAAAATAGAGGAGAAGGGACTGCAGTGTGGCCATCTCCCCTGTGGAGTGATTTCTCACTTTCTGTCTCTGACAAGCACAAGCCCCTACAGCAAAAATCTCTCTCAAACAAACAAACAAAACAAAATGATATGTTCCACTCTGGCCAAAACACTGATCTTTTCCTCTTCTGTCTGGTGGGGATAGGGTGACCTTAGAAGTCACATGCCGATGATGGTAAGGCTCCCTATCTGAGACCCTACATGATCAGGAGAAGGGTTACCTAGTGACCTGTTTACTTTCCTAGTATCATTACATGAACAAGAAATAAAATATTGCATTCAACTGTTTTTATATTTTGGAGTCTATTGGTTTCTCCACTAGCATTATATTAAATATCACATTAGGTAAAAGTATAATTTTGATTATTTTTTCTAGCACCCTCGTTATTTATTGGAGGGAGGGCTTGATAATTGTTGAAGAGGACAGAGATAGAGACCTTGCAATTTGTCAACCTTATGAAACTTCTCTAACTGACCCTCTTTACTAAGTAGTACTGACCAAGAATGAGTGGCACCAGAGAGAACATGGCCCCAGAGACAAAGGCAACTCTGGCAGTTTTACCCTGGGGAAATAGTTTTACAAATGAGCTGTAATTTAGAAAGCCCAGGCCAATTGTGGGACACAGCATTTTTAACTGGTTGTAAAACCTTTTTTCTTTTTTAATTTTTCTTTAATTATTTTATTTATCTTTATCCATTTATTTATTTATTTATTTATTTTAATTTGAGAGATAGAGGGAGAGAGTGAGAGTGAGAGAAAGAAAATGAGAAAGCAAAACCTCATTTATTTTTTTCCATATTCAACAAGTATTTTCTGGACATCTGCTATGTAACCCCTTTTCTATTCATCAGGAGTCCTAAATCTCTTGTGAGCACACAAAGTAACATCTCAGCCTTAGAATCTGACATTGCTTTACCTAAACACTAACTTCTGCCAAATGAACCATATCCCTCCCTACTTTCTGTAATAAAAGGCTTTTTATTTTCTTTTTCCTTTCACTTTTAGGAGAAGGGGTCAACATGTTTCTTGCTCCAAACTGCCACTTCTAGATCTTTATCCTATTTCATAATTCAAATATTGAGCCCCTTTTGATGTTCATACCATCCTATATGACCAGGATATAAGTGAAGACTCTTGGAGGAAGAAATAGAAAATCAACTCTACATAATTTGATTGTATAATATTATCCAACATTAATTGTTTTTATTCATGATAAAGTATAGGTACATGAGAGTGTAAGACAGACAGATTCATCCTCCACAGGGTCTGATCCCCTTCCTCCAATCTCCAGCTTACTAAACTTTTGACTCACACATGTGCCAGGCACGTTTCAAGCTGACAGAGCCAGTGATTCAAACTGTGGTCACCATATGGGATCCAGCTTGTCTTGTGCAGGACATTCATTACCTCTGCACCAGGGAGCCAGTCCAAAAACCATATCACAATTAATGTATAACATTTCTCAAGTTATCCTCATAAATAAAAGTGTGAACCACATACTAAAAAATTTTTTAAACTTTAAATCAAGAGGATTTGTTTTTATTTAATCATCATAAACAGGGGGAGTTTATTGATAGAACGCTGGACAGCCTGAATAGAAATGAAGAAAGAAATTTTTTAAAGAATTATTTTATGTAACATGTATTTATTTATTTACTTACTTATTTTATTTTGACCAGAGAGGACAGAGCAAGAGAGAACGAGAGAGAAAGTAAGAAAGCAAGCCTCCAGATCTGGGATTCATACCAAGATCAGCCATGTGGGAGTCCAGTACCCTTAACCACCACGCCACTTGCTGGCCCGAAATGAAGAAAGAAATGAACTATTACTTTTGGGAAAAGCAGAAACTAACTCAGGTATGAAGAACTGTACAATAAAAATGTGTACTCTCCGTGGCACTGCTATTAACATGACACTTTCTATAGTGTAGCTACTAATATGACTCAGCCTTAATAATCACTAAACTCCAAACTGAAAATTCCCAAGAGAATCTGAGTAGCCAGCTTTAACTAGTTATAAACTCTTGGGTTCTACAGTTCTGGCAACAGAACTGGTACCAACATGGCAAATAGAACTCCCACCTTGAGTTTTGAGGGAAAAAAATCCCACAGAAAGAAAATGGATATGCTCTGATGTAGTTATCAGAAAACAGCACCCACATCATGCCTACTCTTGGCCTCACAGCATGCATGAACACCCTCTACTGAGTGTATATCTGAAGGTGTCATATATTGTCTTCACACCATATGCAACCATGAGGGCAATACAACTACTGTCCACAAGGAAAATGATCCAATATGTTCAAAAGACCTCATAGTGGAAATTCTGCAAAGCTAGGATTCAGGTAATATGAGGAGATAGAGGCAGTGTCCAAGCCAAAGGTTGAAGTCACCTATCATTTCCAGTAAAACTAGGATTCACAAGGCAAAAACATTCATCCCTTGGCCATTAAAATCTCTATGCTCTTAAAGTTAAGAATCATAGGACTGAGAGGGGAAAAAAATTCAGTAGGTCATTAGGCATAATCTTGACAAGTTTAGATCTCTAACCCTTATTCTCAGACCATTATGTGAAAGAGACTGACTATATCCTATTATAATTTCTGAGTTTGAGATGGTAGTTGACACCATAGCTGAGTATTCAGTAAGCTATCACGTCAGCTGCCATGGAAATATAGGATACCTGACAAGACAGTGAATCTCACCTACATTAACCTTTCTGTGTGAAGTGGGTAGCTTGATCTGAGGCAGTGATATGTGAATTATACCATGACTGAATATAAAGTGGACAGAGAATCCATGGTAGTAGTAACAAAAATTCAAAAAGACAAGTTGTAGGCCAGTCAATGTGGTGGTGGTTAAGGTAAGTGGATTCCACATGATCAACTACGTGGTTCAAGTCCAGGACCCAGCAGCTTGAAAAGCACGATGGGCACAAGTATATGCATGTCCAAAATCCTAACAGGAAGGAAAACTAGAGGAGAAGGGAGTATAGTGTGATCATTGCCCACTGGGGCTGCTTTCTTACTCCCCCACCCTTTCCGGTGAGCACATGTGCATCTGGCAAATTTGGAAAAAGGATGAGGAAAAGGAGGAGGAGAGAAAGGGGGAGGAGGAGAGGGCGGAGGAGAAGGACAAATTGCTTCTCTCCCCACAATGTAACTGAACCAATAATCAGACACCATATAACTCACTGGTCTCAGTGTATGGTATTCTATCTTGGATTCAGGGTTAACTAATGCTGCTAGGAAAATTAGGACTCTGGCAGTGAAAATAAACTTGTAAATCTCAGTGAGAAAAAGTTCATGATACTGAGGCCACACATGGCCACCAACCTTGTCACCACATACATTGTCACTGTATTTCAGCACCTGTTGAGCAAACAACTAACATCTTCAGAGAAGAACATCTCTTAATATTAAGACCCTTCAGTTGAGAATCTACATCAGATACAAATACTTCTTTCGTTTTTTTCATTTCTGAGCCTGGAGTCAGCTGGTAGCATGGTAGTTAAAGTGGCTGGATCTTATGTGGCCAACTGTGATGTTAGAGTCCCCAACCCAGTGGCCTAAAAAACATGCCAAGTGTGCATGAATGTGTGCCCAAAATCAGAATAGGAGGGAGAAATGGAGGAGCAGGGATTGCAGCATGACCATCAACTAAGAGGAGTGCTTTCTCATTTTATCTCTCTCTCCATCTTTGGAGAGCATTCTCATCCTCTGGCAAAAATTAAACTAAATACATTTCTGAATCCTTTCCTAGAGTTTCAATCACACAATCTCTGCATCCTCTGGATACCATCTGTCAGTCTTTGTGCCAGATCAGTATAGAGCCTGACCTCAGGCTATCTCCTTCCAGGCTAAGTGGAAAATGAGACAAATAGCCTAAAGTTGTATGTCCTGATGGTTTTTCTCTTCTTCACTGTCCTTCACTGACACTACTGATAGGGACTATAATGGTATAAGCAATTCATTTGTGCTGGACTATAACGGTATAAGCAATTCATTTGTGCTTCAAACCTGTAGTTTTCAGGGTCAACGGTAATTTTTTATCTTCAAATTCTCATTGGAAATTCCCTATAAGAATATACATGTGAGCTAAGGGAAGGCTGGAAATGCAGCAAATAACGATGGGTCAGAGTTTCACAGACAATTAAAACCATTATTTCAAAGCTTCTATACCTTCTGTCTGCTTCTATGATGAAAGTATTTTGTATTGATACATCACTTTCCCTTTCTTTTTCCCTCTTGTCAGTTAAGAAGTGACCCTTCAATCTGTGCTTTTGATCCTATCCTTTTTCCGCCATTCTAACTGATGAATATTTCTACCTTAGGGTGTTTGTTAAATACAAAAAAAAAAAATTCCCTCAACATATTGTCCGTCTTTCTTTTAAATTTACTTCCTTCATTCTATTATTATTACCACTCTTCCTCCAGTAGGAATTATCTTTGATTTCATTAAACAAATATTGAAAATATCTTCCTGTCAATGTAATTGTCTCAATTAATAAGAGTGTTCTAATTTTATTTAACAAGTAGGGATTTCTTGGTAAAGTGGAGATAATGGGGATTTAGAAAATTAATAACATGCCATGTTATCGGTAGTTTATTAAGAATAAGGAATTGCCTCTCTCATTCAATCCTTTGTGTCCTAAAAGCTTAGTAAAAATGCCAATTATATCTTCAACAAAGTCATTGATTAAAAAAAAAATAGTGTAGGAGTATAAGAATGCCTAAAAGTAGATGATGAGAAGAGAAAGTTCAGCTACCAATGCAGCTCAACAATTCAACAGAAAACAAATGTCAGACAACACACTGGACAGCAGAAGAATTTGAGAACTACAAGATGAAACAAAATCCATCCAAGTAAGATTGTGAAAACAAACTAATTGTGAAAGACTGTTTTCTTGAGCACTTACAGAAGTACTTGGTCCAAGCTTGATGCTCAATAAATACTTCTTCAATGTTCTCATATGCTGAATGGTCTCACAAATGATTCTTAAGGGCTGGTTAAAAGACAAATTGCTGAGCCCTGCCTCCAGAGTTCTTGACTCATCATTTCCGAAGTCCTTTTTTTTTTTTTTTTAAAAAATGATACGAACAGTTTTACCGGGTTTTGTTTTGTTTTGTTTTGTTTTGTTTTGTTTTGTTTTGTTTTATATTACCTAACATTCTTTCCCTGAGCATCATCACAACATACTAAATGTGGTTTCCCATCTAGGATAAACTGCATAGTGGCTTAATCAAGTATGTGTAGCCCTTCTACAAAGAGTTGCATTTCTAACAAGTCTCCAGCCAAGAACCAGTCCTCTGGGCCAAGTTTCTTAATAGCTGCATAATTAATACTTCCTTAGCAAACAATCCTTTGTTATTGGAAGCTGTCCTATATATTGCAGAACATTTTGAAACATTCTTGGTCTCTATCTATTGAATATCTTTTGAATAGCCCCTGAAGACATGGCCCCTAGTCCCTAGAAGGGTGACAAAATTGCTCCTGGTGGAGAACCAGTGTTATGGACTAGCCAGCATACATTTTTGAGTGGCTTACTAAACTAATAGACCTTGTTACTCCTTAGACATTGTGATCTAGATTTTAACAAGACATTACATAATTTTTCTTAAGTTATTTTCATGGGTAAAATAGAAAAATGTGGGTTGAATACCAAAAAAAGATAAGGCTTTGTATCTATTTAACTGTTGGATCTGAGGGTTTTGATTAATAGATCTATAGCACAGAGGTAGGCCACTGAAACCTGTATCATTTGAGCTATTATTCTCTTAGACTGAGATGTTAAATAGGCTATAATTCTTATAACCCAATGGATATAACTACCTACAGACAAAGTAGGAAAAAATATTGATGTCTCTTAATATCTCCTGTGAGCACTAGAAAAATAATGTCATAGTCTGGACTCCTGATCCAGTCTAGACTCTTGTTCCACATATTTGATCATATCTACCCTTCCTTTGAGCTTTCTGAAATTCATGATTTTTTTTAACTTTGGAATATATATATAGCTACCTCTATAACTTTTTTTAAAATTTCTGCTTGAACAATCTCTCCTTCTACTGGAAAGTTATGTAAAATCCTGGATTCTATTGTCACATATTTTCTGTATCTTATGAGAGTCCATAGTTCTTTAAGAAAAAGAAATAATTTGGGACCAGCAGATGGCATAATAGTTACATTGCTGGACTCCCACATAGTCGACCAGTTCAAGTCCCAGACTTGGTGGCTTAAAACTCACACCAGGAACATGTGCATGTGTGCCCAAAATCCCAAGAGGAGAATAGAGGAAAAGATATAGCTATGTGGCCATCCCCTCTGCGGTGTGATTTCTCACTTTCTGTCTGTCTGACTCTATCTCTTCAACGAGCACACACACCCTAGAGCAAAAAATCTAAGAAAAAGGGGAAAAAAAGATTTATTATATGTACTACCTTTTCTTAAAAAGGGTTCTAACCAAAGTCTAGGAACTTCTTTCTATTTGTTCCATGATCTAAAGAATCAAGAATTCATTTCTCTTTCTAACTAGATAGTCTGCAGAATACTTAAATTATTATAGCACTAAAGTTCTCTTCTGTTATTCTTACAGACACATTCTCTACCATTCTTTAACTTTCAGATTTAGAGAGTCTGTCTTTCTTCTAACTAGTCTGCTCTTCTGAACAATGAAAAAACAAGCAAAGCAAGTTATAAAAGAGACATAATTATGGAGATTCATTCAGTAATTATGTTGTCTTCGATTTGCCAAAGACTGCAATTATTTTTTAATGAAAAATTTTCACAAAGTTAAAATAACCAAAGTAGAACTAAAATAAGACAAAAGTCTTTCTTCTAATCTAATAAAATTTCCAAATTCCTATATTAAAAAAAATTACAGATTGGGTGTGGATCAGATCTTAGGCAGTTTCAACACAAATGAATCTAAGTAATAAATCTCAAAGATGAGTCACTGAATTTTGATTACCAAATATTTTAAATACAATCCCTTTGGGTGGAGAAAAGAAAAGCTCTTATTCAAGACTGCCAAATCATTGTATTTATATTAATTTGTCACTGATTTTAATATGTAGGTAAAATATAAATAAGACTTATCAAATAATTGGCAGCCATATGATGAGTGGAAAAATTAGTCCAGGAGATCAAAGACAAATGACAAATGTAATAGTTAAAAAAGAAAACCCCGACATCTAAGAAAACTATTTACTCTCCATCGTAATACTCTATGGATCTAGCAGAAAACTTTACAGAAGTTCTCAATTTTACATGACAGGATCAGAAGCAGAAGCCTAGTGATCGTATACCATTCTCAGTGAGGCACACAGAATCTTAAAGAACAGGAAGGTTAAATAGCTAATTTCCCTTTATAAGATTTCTTGTTGTTGTTGTTGTTATTTACTTTTTAAATTCATTATTATTTTATTTATTTATTTTAATTTGACCAGAGAGGAACAGAGTGATCAAGCAAAAGAGAGAGAGAAAGTGAAAAAGCAAGCCTCCAGGTTCAGGACTCGAACCATGGTTGCTCATGTGGGAGTCCAGCGCCTTAATCACCACGCCACATGCCGGCCCCTAAGATTTATTTATAAAAGCAAAAGACATAATATTATAAATACAATTTTAGAAACGTAAATATACACAGGTTTATGAGCCTAACTACATTTTATTAATTAAAAACACAGTAATTCAATTTTCAATTTCTGTTTTGCAAAGAGAAAAGAATATTAGAAATAGTATTTAAGAATTTGATTAGTAATTTATGGATTATTCAAGGCCTTTCTTCCAGGTTTTAAGTAATTTATTGAAAGAGAAGACTAAAACTCAAATTACTTTTCTACCAACTTAGAATTCTGATATATAGGTGACACGACTACACAAATAAATCCCAGCCTGATTAAAAGTTAAATATTAACTAAAATCTGTTAAATATTTGGAGATTTTAATACCTCACTATCAGCATAGGACAGATCATTTCGAGACAAAATCAATAAAGAACCATCAGAATTAAACTGCACTATAGCCTAAATGGACTGGACATCTACAGAACATTTCACCTAATAGTTACAGAATACACATTCTTCTCATCAGCACATGGCACATTCTCCAGGATACACCACACATTACAATGCAAAACAAGTCTCAGTAAATATTTTTTAAGATAGAAATTCTATCAAGTATCTTTGCTAACCACAATGGAAAAAACTAGAAATCAACCAGAAGAACTTTAGAAACAAAGAAAACTATAGAACATACTCCTAAATGATCACTGGGTCAATGAAGAGATCAAGAACAAAAGTTGAAAATTAAAAGTTTCTTGAAACAAATAAAAACAGAAACACAACATAACAAAACCTGGGAAATACAACCATAGTAGCTCTAAAAAAAAAATTTGATAAAGACAATTGCCCATATCATAAAAATGAAATATTTCAAACAATCTAATGATAGACCTTAAAGAACTAGAAAAGTAAGAACAAACTGAGCCTAAAAAGTAGAAGAAAATAAATACTAAAGAAATACATAAAAAAGGGGTGCTTGCTGGCTCCAGGGCCACACTGCCCAGGGTCGCTGTTCTCCACCATGAGCTGCTTCCAACAGATAAGCATGCTCTGATCTGAGGAAGCAGGTGCCAACTTACAGTCTTTGTGCCAGTCTCAATCTACTATAGCATTCTTTAAAAGTGCATGGCAAATGGAGAGAGCCTTCCGGACAGCCCTATGGCTGCTACAGCTGGAAGTCGTCTTCATCCTGGGAGATATCTTTACTGAGAGAAGTGGAGCTTCCCCCAGGCCTGAGTGGATTATGAGTGCAATGGTTTCAGAAAATATTCAGACACCCGAGTCATGTATAGCTGATAGAGGTGGTTGTTGGCAATCACGACATAGGCTTCCACTATGAGATGAACACATATAAAGTAAGATGATTTGAGAAAGTTTTCAACCCTGAGAGCTTATTTTCTTGGAAAGGAATTAATTTTGTGATGGTCAACAGCATTGCACTGGAAGGGGAAGGCTGCCACATCTGCTCACAAACAGAAGCTGAGTTCAATGAAGTTTCTCACAAACTGAATTGCTCCTGATAGGAACACAGATCCCGCTGGTGCAGACCTGGGCAGCTTTTCTTCACCTCTACCCCAGTCTCCCTGCAGAATTACCCACTATATTGGAGAAGTGATGCTAATTGCTCTGAGGAAGATGCAGTTTTGCCACAGGAAAGGAACATTCCATTTAAGGAGACATATGATGTGTTTTCTTGGGAGGCTTCACAAAAGCTGCTGTAGTGGCTCCAACTGCAGCTGGTTCTGAGTGGACATATGCATAGTACCTGTGAGGTGTTCCACAGGGGAGGGCTACCTGAGGTCAGCATCCTGTCTTTTAGTTGGAGGAAGAGAAACAACCCCAGTTCCATCACAGGCAGCATGAAAGCCACCAGCCACACCCTCTCCAAGTGCTACCTCCAGTAGGAGGACACAGTCCTGCTCACATACTGCAGAGCAGCTGTGCTCATGGTGACCCTCATACTAGCTCACTTTGACCTTTTACCTTCACCTTTCCTTCTTGATTGGAACCCACTCAGAAAGTGTAAGACAAAATGAAGAGCAGATGACTTTTTGCCTTTAGTAATAAATATCAAAGCCAAAGAAATGAATTTCAGGCAGAGCTCATCTTAGAGTCAAGGAGACAATGTGACCAGATGTAGGCTGTCTCTTGCTTGCCTTGGAAATTCTAAATCACTTATGCGAGTTACAGCAGAATAAATAATTGATTACACTATTCCTGTGCTATAAAAATGGAACATGTACTCTACAAAAAAAAAAAAAAAGGAAACGTAAAATAGGAACAACAAAATAAATACAAAAGATTAATAAAACAAATAGTTGTTCTTTTAAAAAGAAAACAAATCAACAAACCATTAGCTAGATTAAGAAAAAAGATACAAGTAAATAAAATCAGAAACACATAAAGATATATTAAAACTGATACTTCAGAAATCATTCAGATCATTAGAAACTATTATATAACTATCCCAAAAAGCTGAAAACCTAGAAGAGATATATAAATTCCTGACTGAACCAGGAGGAAATGGAAAACATGAATAGGTCAATAACAAGTAAAGAGACTGACTCTGTAATCAAGAATTCTCCAGACTAGATGGTTTCATTGCTGAATTCCACAAAACTTTTAAAGAACTAACACCAAATCTTCTCAAACTATTCCAAAATATTAAAGGAGACAATTTTTTCAAAACTTATTTTAAAAGGCCAGCATCACCTTGATAACAAAAACAAAGACACAACAAAACTACAGATCAATAACCCTAATGAACATAGATGCAAAAACTACAACAAAGTATTAGCAAACCAACTTTAATATCACAAAGATTATAACTCATAATCAAACAGGATTGATACCAGAATTGTAAGGATAGTTTGACAAATGCAAACCAATAAACATTAACCAGCCCATTGAAAGAATGAAAGAAAAAAAAGTAGCATCATCTCAATAGACACAGAAAGAGCATTTTATAAAATATTACATCTATTTGTGATTTTTAAAATATCTTAAAAAATAGAGAGAGCTTGTACAACACAGGAGTGGTTGAATGTTCATAGGCAAGTCTTGAAGATGCCACCCAAAGGAACAAGCAGTTCTGGAGAAAGCCATCTGGAAAAGTGGGAGGAGCAGCATCTAGGAGTGATAGTGCTGACAAGGAGGCTCAGAGTCCCAAAGGTGGTGGCAATACAGACACATTCTATGTAAAAAACACAGCAAAATTATGGAAGCCATGGAAAAGTTAAAGTCTGGAATGAGATTCAATGAAGTGGCCACACAATATAGTGAAGATAAAGCCAAACAAGGGGCAACTTGGGTTGGATGACCAGAGGATCTTGGTAAGACCATTTCAAGACTCAGCATTTGCCTTGCCTATATGGAAAAGGCTGTGTTTACAAACCCACTAGTTAAGACAAAGTTTAGATATCACATTATCATGGTTGAAGGGAGAAAATAAAATCATATTAAAGACTGAAAAAAATCCAAAAAAATAGATATAGAAGGCACATAATGAAGACCATATGTGACAAACACACAGCCCACCAACATCATATAAATGCAGAAAAGTTTAAACCTTTTTCTCTGAGGATTATAATAAGACAAAGAAGTCCACTTTTACCACTTGTAAACTACTGGAAGTCTTAGCTGAAGTTATTAAACACAAGGAATATAGGGACCAGCAGTTAGCGTAATGGCTATGTCACTGGACTCCCACGTAGTCGACCACAGTTTACGTCCCGGACCTGGTGGCTTATAACTCATGCCGGGCACATGTGCGTGTGTGCCCAAGATCCTGAGAGGAGAATGGAGGAGAAGGGATTGCGGAATGGCCATCCCCCCTGGGGGGTGATTTCTCGCTTTCTGTCTCTCTGTCTCTCTCTGTCTGTCTGGTGAGCGCACGTGCCCTATAGCAAAAACCTCGCAAAAAAAAAAAAAGAAAGAAAGAAATATATTAAGAATATCCAAACTGAAAAAGATGACATCATATACACAGAACAATCTAAAGGCTCCACCATAAAACTTAAAACTGACAAATCAATCAACTGCAGAAAACAAAATCAACAACAAAAATTGTAGTGTTTTAATACACCAATAACAAACTAGCTGAAAAAGAATCAGGAAAGTAATCCTATTTAAAATTGCTGCAAAAAATAAAATAAAACTGGGAATAAACTGAAAAGTTAAAGCTCTCTAAAATAAAAGCAACAAAACGTTGATGAAAGAAATTGATGGCATACAATAATGAAAATACATCTCAAGTTCATCGATTGGAAGAATTCATATTGTTAAAATGTCTATACTGCTCAAAGCAATCTACAGATTCAGTGTACTTCCTACCAAAATACCAATTGCATTCTTCGCGGAAATAGAGGGAAAAAAATCCTAAAATTTGTATGGAACCACACAAGACTCCAAAAAAGCTCAACTAATCCTATGTAAAAACAATGAAGCTAGAAGCGTCACATTACTTGACTTCAAAATATACCACAAAGACATAGTAAACAAAACAGCATGGTATTGGCATACAAACATACATGTAGACAAATAGAGTAGAATAGAGAACCCCAAAATACATCCACAAACATACAGCCAACTGATTTTTTTTTTAGAGGTTTTTGCTATAGGGCTTGTGCGCTCGCCAAACAGACAGAGAGAGACAGAGAGACAGAAAGCGAGAAATCACCCCCCAGGGGGGATGGCCATGCCACAATCCCTTCTCCTCCATTCTCCTCTCGGGATCTCGGGCATGCACGCACATGCACCCAGCGTGAGTTTTAAGACACCAGGTCCGGGACTCGAACCGTGGTCGACTACATGGGAGTCCAGCGACATAGCCATTACACTAACTGCTGGTCCCTAGCCAACTGATTTTTGACAAATATGCCAAGAACTTTCACTGGAGAAAGAACAGTCTTTTTAATAAATGGTGCTGAAAAAATTGGAAATCAATGTGCAGAAGAATAAAGACAACCCTATTTCTCACCATGTACAGAAATAAACTCAAAATGAATTAAAAATTTAAATGTAAGATCTGCAACTATGAAATTACTAGAAGAAAACATTCAAGAAACATTTCAGATTACTGCTCTGGACAAAAATATTTTAGATAGAACCTCAAAATCACAGAAAACACAAGCAAAAAATAGATAATTGGATTGTATCAAACTAAAAACTTCTGAATAACAAAGGAAATAATAATTAACAGAGGGGAAAATACAACCTACAGAATGAGAGAAAATATCTGCAAGCTATATATTTAACAAGAGATTAATATCCAAGATATACAAAGAACTTAACTCACTAGAAAAAAATAATAAGATTTTAAAATGAGCAACTGGGCCAGAGGGTGGAATAGGCACTGGATTCCACATGGCCGACTCCATAGTTCCAGTTCCAGACTCAGTGGCTTGAAAAATCTGGCAGATGTTTGTGCTTGCATCCCCAAAATCCCAAGAAGTGAAGGGAGGAGAGGGGATTGCACATGGAAAGTGATTTCTCGCTTTTCTTCTCTCTCTGTCTCTCTCTATGGCAAGCATATATGCCCTAGGGCAAAAAAATAAAATAAAATAAAATAAAACAAAAGTAAAGGAGGGGCTATCAATTTGAGTACGTATTTCTTAAAAGGAGGTATACACATGGTCAAAACGTACATTTTAAAAATTGTTCAACATCACTAATCATTAGGGAAATGCTCATTAAAACCACAGTGAAATTTCCTGTCAATCAGAATGATTCTGATTGGGCCAGCCCTGCAGTGCAGTGGTTAAGTGATGTGCACTGGGAGCTGGATCCCACTTGGCTTACCACAATTTGAGTTCTGGCACTGGTGACTTGAAAAGCATGCTGGCTGTGTATGCCTGCAAGCCCAAAATCCTGAGAAATTGAAGAAAGGAACTGTAATATGACCACACACCAGTGGGGAGTGTTTTCATATCCCCCCCTCCCTCTTTCCTCCAGCCTCTTGTGAACAAAAGCACTGTGTCAATAAAAAAATTTTAAAAATTCAAAAAAAACAGCCAATATCATAAAGACAAAAATTAACAAATGTTGGAAAGAATGTGGAGAAAAGGGATTCCTTACACAATGTGGACTGGAATATAAATTAATACAGCTATTATGGAAAATGGTATGGAAGGTCCTCTATAAGCTAAAAAGAGAACTGGCATACAATTCAACAATACCACTACAAGGCATGTAACCTAACAAAAGAAAATCAATATTTTGTGGGACCAGCAGTTAGCAAAATGGCTATGTTGGTGGACTCCCATGTAGTCAACCGCGGTTCAACTCCCGGACCCGGTGGCTTAAACTCACGCCGGGCTCCTGTGCGTGCATGCCCAAGATCCCGAGAGGAGAATGGAGGAGAAGGGATTGCGGCGTGGCCATCCCCCCTGGGGGATGATTTCTCTCTTTCTATCTCTCTGTCTCTCTCTGTCTGTCTGGTGAACGCATGCGCCCTATAGCAAAAACCTCTCCAAAAAAAGAAAAAAATCAATATTTTTGTAAAGATTATCTGTACTCTGATGTTTATTATGCACTATATTTATTAGTCAAGATATTGTCTATCAACAGTAGAAAAAGAAATTCCATGTAATGTGATACTATTAAGTCATTAAAATAATAAAACCTTGTCATTTGCTGCAACATGGAAGACATTAAATTAAGTGAAAGAAATGAATACAGGAATTTGTTTGTTCCGATCTATTTGTTTCTTTGTATTTGAATTTCCTCTTACATGGAGTAGTTATTCTACTCATGTCCTATTGCCTGTTTTCACTCCTATATGGAAACTAAAAACAATGACTTCAGAAGGAGAGAGTAGAATAGTGATTACTAGAGGCTGGGAAAGATAAAGAAAGGTATAGATAGACATTAGTTAATACATAAAAAATTATAGTCAGATAATGGGAGCAAATTGTAGTGTTATATATTGATGGTATAATAGTTGGGTAACTACAGTTAATAAGAATTTATTGCATATTTCAAAATAGTTAAGAGAAAGTATTTTTAATATTTTCAACAGAAAGTAATGACAAATGTTTGAGATGATAGATATGTTTATTATCCTTATTTGACCAATATATATTATATTCAGGTACTGTAAAATCACACTGTAACCCAGGTATATACAATTACTATGTGTCAACTAAAAACATATATGAAAACAAACAAAAACAAAGACACCTCATATGGATAAAAAGGAATATTCAAAAACAAAAGACACATGGCCAGGAAAAAGAAATATTCAGACCAGCCATGGAGGCACAAGGGATAGGGCATCATTGCAAAAGGTCAAATGGAAGGCCAAGTTTTGGATCCTGGACCAACATGAGCAGGTCAGCTTGTTTACGTGGTACATCTGACAACTTATGCCTTCAATCCTAGCTAGCTCACAGGCTGGGCAGAAGATTACAATGGCAAGACTCTGTCAAAAATACCTCTCTCCCTCCTCTTCCTACTCTTACTCTCTTTCTTTCACTCTGATTTTTTTAAAAATCAGCAAATATAATGAAGACTACTAACTTGATTAAAGAACATACACAAAAATATAAGACTAGGGGTTGACAGTGACACAACAGAAAAATTTGATGCTGTGTAAGGCATATACACATGAGATGGTTGCCAGTTCATATCTGGAGATTTCTGAGTATGCCAGGCCTACGTGTGTCTATGATCTAGGGTAAGCTGAAGCTAGGGCTAGGCCACAGCATCAAGACACTGTTGACGGTGCCATACATCTTGTCTCTGTCTCTCTCTCACTCATTAAATCAACAAATAAACTTTAAAAAAGAATAAAACTAGAACATGTACTTGCCCAAGAGAGAGAAACAGAGATAGTGAAAGAAAAAGTTGAGAAATCACCCCCAGTGGGGATGGCCATGCTACAATCCCTTTACCTCCATTCCCCTCCTGGGATCTTGGGCATGTACACACATGTGCCAGGCTCAGTTTCAAGCAACTGAGTCTAGGACTCAAATCACGGTTGGACAAGTGGGAGTACAGAGACATAACTGCTATGCCATCTGCTGGCCCGCAAAACATTTTCTTAGTCATGATGTTTTCTGCCATTATATGTATAATAAAAAACTTTAAGAAACTATATAGTATCTTAAAATGGGTGAATAATAAAGGAATGGATAAATAAACCATAGCAAACTTAATACTCTACAATGTCCATCACTGGGAGGTTCAACAGTCCACTTATCTTCTCTGTGCCTCAGATTTTTTTTTTCTTTTCATTTTTGAATGAGGATAATAATAGTACCCACCTTTTAGAGTGGTTGTAAGGATGAAACAAATTAATATATGTAAAATAATTCGGCTGTCTGGCACGTAACTATTATTCTAAAATTATATGTAGTCATTCAAGATTAAGAACATAAAAGGCTTGTAATGGAATGCTTCATGAAAAATTAAGACACTGCAACGTGGTACACGGCACCATACCAGCCAGTCAGCAAAAAGAACTACACCAAAATGTTAATTGTGAAAACAAAAAAAAACAAACAAAAAGTTTTGCTAAGAAACTGAGTAACATAAATTAAGAGTTTACTGTGCATTTTAGCTATGCAAGCTATCTTTTATGGCATAAAGCTAGAAGTTGGTTTAATTGACTAGAGCTAATTATTAGTCTCTGGAGCTAATAATTGTTAACTATGCAACTGTCTAAACTGAAAGCTTTTCTTCCTGAAACACTTCTTAGCAGATTCCAAACTTCTTAAAAGTCTATTACAGAGCTCTTATCTGGCTGCCCTCCAAGTTTTCTAGCAAAACCTTAAGTGCGGAACCCTTGTCACTCACCCACATACAGCACAGACAGTGTCTATTTTAGTAAGATTTGCAGTATTAGCAGACTGGAATCAATAGTTCCTAAAGAGACCATCTATTTTATGATGGTAAAAGGTTATTTATATTCTATTTATGGTAACTGATTTTGAAAGTTACCTTCTCCCTGAAGACGAGCTTTAATACCAAGGGTCAAACGCTGTTGCACTTTTTTTTCAAGAAACAGAAAGTGAAGAAGCAAAGGAAAGGAAGAAACATAAAAAGCAAGAATTCAAAGAGAAAAAAGTA
Organism: Tupaia belangeri chinensis; assembly: GCF_000334495.1. Taxonomy (NCBI): domain Eukaryota; kingdom Metazoa; phylum Chordata; class Mammalia; order Scandentia; family Tupaiidae; genus Tupaia; species Tupaia belangeri. The sequence continues at coordinate 7,717,827 of NW_006159565.1, forward strand.
ACCAAAAGACAAAGCAAGCAAGAATGAAATTTAAATGCATTATGATAATGTAAAAGAAACCTCTTTCAACTTCAATATGTATAAATAAAACAATTATAATTGATGTCAGCAGTTCCCATCACTGCAGAAAAATTCTCATTTAGGTCATTTACTAAGCTAATATAAAGGGTACTTAGGCTTTACAAATTCTTACAGATAAGCATGTTTTAAAAGAAGAACCTAAATAGAAAGGGAGGGGAAAGGAGAGGAGGGAAAAAGAAGAAGGGAAGGCAGAGAGAGATTGATTGTTGTCTCTTGCCATCCAGAAACAGAAATAACATACACTCCACCAGGGAACCACATAAAACACACAAAGATTGATGGACTATGTTCATTAACATAGAGTGGAGAAAGGTCCATCTCTTTCATATTTTGCATCCATTTGATGAATAACCAGAATTCTCCATTTTGAAAGAGATTAAGATCAAGTTTCTTTTCCCTTTTTTTTTTTTTCTTTTTGGATAGGTTTTTGCTATAGAGTGTGCACACTCGACAGAAAGGCAGAGAGAAACAGAGAGACAGAAAGCAAGAAATCACCCCCTAGGGGGGATGACCATGCCGCAATCCCTTCTCCTCCATTCTCCTCTTGGGATCTTGGGCATGTACACACACGTTCCCCATGTGAGTTTAAGCCACCGGATTCGGGATTCGAGCCACAGTCGACTACATGAAAGTCCAGCTACATAGCCATTATGCCAATTGCTGGTCCCAAGATCAAGTTTCTATGTGAAAAATAAGAAACCTAGTGATTTTATAGAAATAATGGACTGGTTCTAGATTCATATGATTTACCTATCAATTAATATCTGCTTTAAATGTTCATGGATTCAAATTATAATCAATGATTATACATGAAATTTCCCCTAATCATCCCCCATTGTTTTCCCCTATGAGATGTATACACAAAGGGGAGAGTCAGTACATTTATTAAGTCTCAAATTGTCAGTCTCCTGCTTAATAACTACACCAGAGTGCTCTCTCGCTCTCTCTCTCTCTCTCTCTCTCTCACACACACACACACACACACATACACACTCACACACATCCAGACCCGAATAAAGTTATTCCAAAAAAGGTAGACTATTAGACCTCCACCAGGGATCACCACTCACCATTCTCTAGCCTGTGAAGTATAAAAGGAAAAAAAGAATTAAGCTCACTTAACTACACTTTTTATAATGTAATGTGTCATTTCTAAAATTATACTCATTTGCCTTACATCCAGAATGAAATATCAGTGTACGTAAGCTACATACATGCATACAGATTTTAATACGCACACATGAGGTTTTTAAAAGGTGGCCCAGCTTTACCCTCGTGTACTCATCTA
>NW_006159565.1:7719231-7725920 GCF_000334495.1 Tupaia belangeri chinensis
GATACTATTAAGTCATTAAAATAATAAAACCTTGTCATTTGCTGCAACATGGAAGACATTAAATTAAGAAAGAAATGAATACAGGAATTTGTTTGTTCCGATCTATTTGTTTCTTTGTATTTGAATTTCCTCTTACATGGAGTAGTTATTCTACTCATGTCCTATTGCCTGTTTTCACTCCTATATGGAAACTAAAAACAATGACTTCAGAAGGAGAGAGTAGAATAGTGATTACTAGAGGCTGGGAAAGATAAAGAAAGGTATAGATAGACATTAGTTAATACATAAAAAATTATAGTCAGATAATGGGAGCAAATTGTAGTGTTATATATTGATGGTATAATAGTTGGGTAACTACAGTTAATAATAATTTATTGCATATTTCAAAATAGTTAAGAGAAAGTATTTTTAATATTTTCAACAGAAAGTAATGACAAATGTTTGAGATGATAGATATGTTTATTATCCTTATTTGACCAATATATATTATATTCAGGTACTGTAAAATCACACTGTAACCCAGGTATATACAATTACTATGTGTCAACTAAAAACATATATGAAAACAAACAAAAAAAAAGACACCTCATATGGATAAAAAGGAATATTCAAAAACAAAAGACACATGGCCAGGAAAAAGAAATATTCAGACCAGCCATGGAGGCACAAGGGATAGGGCATCATTGCAAAAGGTCAAATGGAAGGCCAAGTTTTGGATCCTGGACCAACATGAGCAGGTCAGCTTGTTTACGTGGTACATCTGACAACTTATGCCTTCAATCCTAGCTAGCTCACAGGCTGGGCAGAAGATTACAATGGCAAGACTCTGTCAAAAATACCTCTCTCCCTCCTCTTCCTACTCTTACTCTCTTTCTTTCACTCTGATTTTTTTAAAAATCAGCAAATATAATGAAGACTACTAACTTGATTAAAGAACATACACAAAAATATAAGACTAGGGGTTGACAGTGACACAACAGAAAAATGTGATGCTGTGTAAGGCATATACACATGAGATGGTTGCCAGTTCATATCTGGAGATTTCTGAGTATGCCAGGCCTACGTGTGTCTATGATCTAGGGTAAGCTGAAGCTAGGGCTAGGCCACAGCATCAAGACACTGTTGACGGTGCCATACATCTTGTCTCTGTCTCTCTCTCACTCATTAAATCAACAAATAAACTTTAAAAAAGAATAAAACTAGAACATGTACTTGCCCAAGAGAGAGAAACAGAGATAGTGAAAGAAAAAGTTGAGAAATCACCCCCAGTGGGGATGGCCATGCTACAATCCCTTTACCTCCATTCTCCTCCTGGGATCTTGGGCATGTACACACATGTGCCAGGCTCAGTTTCAAGCAACTGAGTCTAGGACTCAAATCACGGTTGGACAAGTGGGAGTACAGGGACATAACTGCTATGCCATCTGCTGGCCCGCAAAACATTTTCTTAGTCATGATGTTTTTTGCCATTATATGTATAATAAAAAACTTTAAGAAACTATATAGTATCTTAAAATGGGTGAATAATAAAGGAATGGATAAATAAACCATAGCAAACTTAATACTCTACAATGTCCATCACTGGGAGGTTCAACAGTCCACTTATCTTCTCTGTGCCTCAGATTTTTTTTTTCTTTTCATTTTTGAATGAGGATAATAATAGTACCCACCTTTTAGAGTGGTTGTAAGGATGAAACAAATTAATATATGTAAAATAATTCGGCTGTCTGGCACGTAACTATTATTCTAAAATTATATGTAGTCATTCAAGATTAAGAACATAAAAGGCTTGTAATGGAATGCTTCATGAAAAATTAAGACACTGCAACGTGGTACACGGCACCATACCAGCCAGTCAGCAAAAAGAACTACACCAAAATGTTAATTGTGAAAACAAAAAAAAACAAACAAAAAGTTTTGCTAAGAAACTGAGTAACATAAATTAAGAGTTTACTGTGCATTTTAGCTATGCAAGCTATCTTTTATGGCATAAAGCTAGAAGTTGGTTTAATTGACTAGAGCTAATTATTAGTCTCTGGAGCTAATAATTGTTAACTATGCAACTGTCTAAACTGAAAGCTTTTCTTCCTGAAACACTTCTTAGCAGATTCCAAACTTCTTAAAAGTCTATTACAGAGCTCTTATCTGGCTGCCCTCCAAGTTTTCTAGCAAAACCTTAAGTGCGGAACCCTTGTCACTCACCCACATACAGCACAGACAGTGTCTATTTTAGTAAGATTTGCAGTATTAGCAGACTGGAATCAATAGTTCCTAAAGAGACCATCTATTTTATGATGGTAAAAGGTTATTTATATTCTATTTATGGTAACTGATTTTGAAAGTTACCTTCTCCCTGAAGACGAGCTTTAATACCCAGGGTCAAACGCTGTTGCACTTTTTTTCAAGAAACAGAAAGTGAAGAAGCAAAGGAAAGGAAGAAACATAAAAAGCAAGAATTCAAAGAGAAAAAAGTAACCAAAAGACAAAGCAAGCAAGAATGAAATTCAAATGCATTATGATAATGTAAAAGAAACCTCTTTCAACTTCAAGATGTATAAATAAAACAATTATAATTGATGTCAGCAGTTCCCATCACTGCAGAAAAATTCTCATTTAGGTCATTTACTAAGCTAATATAAAGGGTACTTTGGCTTTACAAATTCTTAAGATAAGCATGTTTTAAAAGAAGAACCTAAATAGAAAGGGAGGGGAAAGGAGAGGAGGGAAAAAGAAAAAGGGAAGGCAGAGAGAGATTGATTGTTGTCTCTTGCCATCCAGAAACAGAAATAACATACACTCCACCAGGGAACCACATAAAACACACAAATTTTGATGGACTATGTTCATTAACATAGAGTGGAGAAAGGTCCATCTCTTTCATATTTTGCATCCATTTGATGAATAACCAGAATTCTCCATTTTGAAAGAGATTAAGATCAAGTTTCTTTTCCCTTTTTTTTTTTTTTCTTTTTGGATAGGTTTTTGCTATAGAGTGTGCACACTCGACAGAAAGGCAGAGAGAAACAGAGAGACAGAAAGCAAGAAATCACCCCCTAGGGGGGATGACCATGCCGCAATCCCTTCTCCTCCATTCTCCTCTTGGGATCTTGGGCATGTACACACACGTTCCCCATGTGAGTTTAAGCCACCGGATTCGGGATTCGAGCCACAGTCGACTACATGAAAGTCCAGCTACATAGCCATTATGCCAATTGCTGGTCCCAAGATCAAGTTTCTATGTGAAAAATAAGAAACCTAGTGATTTTATAGAAATAATGGACTGGTTCTAGATTCATATGATTTACCTATCAATTAATATCTGCTTTAAATGTTCATGGATTCAAATTATAATCAATGATTATACATGAAATTTCCCCTAATCATCCCCCATTGTTTTCCCCTATGAGATGTATACACAAAGGGGAGAGTCAGTACATTTATTAAGTCTCAAATTGTCAGTCTCTTCTCCTCTAACTACACCAGAGTGCTCTCTCGCTCTCTCTCTCTCTCTCTCTCTCTCACACACACACACACACACATACACACTCACACACATCCAGACCCGAATAAAGTTATTCCAAAAAAGGTAGACTATTAGACCTCCACCAGGGATCACCACTCACCATTCTCTAGCCTGTGAAGTATAAAAGGAAAAAAAGAATTAAGCTCACTTAACTACACTTTTTATAATGTAATGTGTCATTTCTAAAATTATACTCATTTGCCTTACATCCAGAATGAAATATCAGTGTACGTAAGCTACATACATGCATACAGATTTTAATACGCACACATGAGGTTTTTAAAAGGTGGCCCAGCTTTACCCTCGTGTACTCATCTAGTATGAGTTGCGAACATGCCAGTTTCTTTTACTTTAATGTCAGTCATCCCTGAGAGCAGTAGAGAAAGTGAACAAGAAAATTTCAGTTTAAAGTGACTTTTAAAAATTCACTTGCAAGATGTTAGTAGTACCTTCTGAAAGACTAAAAATATCTTCAGTTAGTCAGAATACCTTTGCTTTATCAGTTAACCACAGCCTACTTTTACTTCCAGATCAACTTTTTTCATTATCCCAGCTACCCTTCCTGCTTTGATCCTCATGTTAGTTTTATGCTTAGGAATGCAAAGAATGCATCTTAATACTAGCCAATACAAAACATAATGAAGAATATAAATAACTATGAAGGCTTTATGTATTTCAAATGCCAAAATAAATATTTCTTAACTTTTGGAGCCCTTGCCTTTACTATTATTCCCTTCCATAAATATGCATGGTCTGAAATTAACTATATGTTCTGGTAAGCAGAGATCTCAAAATGTAATTATTCCACAGCAGACTAATATGTTGAGTGCACAATATATAGTATTTTATCTGGCTAAAAGAACTACCCACCCCTTCCACGTGATTACAGTAGGAGTAACTGATAGTTGAGCAGAGGGAAGACACTGGCCCAAACTGGGACATTTCCTAGGAAATGAGCAGCAAAATCAAATCAGTATCTTTTTTTTGAGAGTTTTTTTTTTTTTTTTTTTTTGCTATAGGGGGCCTGCGTCCGCCTTTTTGCTATAGGGCGCATGCGCTCGCCAGACCTACAGAGAGAGACAGACAGAAAGCAAGAAATCACCCCCCAAGGGGGATGGCCACGCCGCAATCCCTTCTCCATTCTCCTCTCGAGATCTTGGGCACACATGCACACGTGCCCGGCGTGAGTTTTAAGCCACCAGGTCCAGGACGCAAACCACAGTCGACTATGTAGGAGTCCAGCGACATAGCCATTACGCTAACTGCTGGTCCTGATCAAATCAGAATCTTTAGTTATATTCTAGTGCCAAAGTTTTATTGTGCAAAATTAAGAGTCCTCAGTAACCATATTTTGTTAAAATAGGAAACCATTCCACAAAGGGGAGACTCATATAGATGAAAAAGCCAAATTAAAACCTGGCAAAAGTCCCATAGCATTGGGGCCTCTATTCCTAAAGCCCAGCACTATGCCTGCCCTCATCATGCCTTATCAACAGGAGGATGGCTGACTAGCTCTGCTTCTTAAACGCTGGCGGCATTATGTGTATCCTCCATTTCTCCTGTGTATATCAACCTACTTTTCTCCTTGACGCAGTTGGCTGTTTTGTTAAGATCAACTGATTCTGGAAGCTCAGGGCAAACATGCTCCAAATCCTGATGTAGCCCCCTTGAATTTCCTTTTAAAGCTCCAGATTTTTGGGGGACAGGAACTTCTAGGCAGTAGTGAGAAATGGATATGAGGTATAGCAGAATGAGCACCATGTGGAAGTTGCAGGTACTTGGGGTTACCATATACCCAACTCTTCCCTACATGTTTGACTTCCCTATGTGCTGTGCTTTGTTGAAGTTATCTTGTTCATGTTTTCAGTCTCAACAATCTTACTCTAGAAGTTGCATTAAAATATATTCCAGTATACTTCTTCTAAGTTCTCTTTTTAATTTTTTCTTTAAATTTTGCCAGAGCCCATGTGCTCGCTGGATAGAGTCAGAGAGAGGGAAAGTGAGAAACTCCCCTCCTATGGAGCATGATCACACCACAATCCCTTCTCTTCCATTTCTCCTACCTTTTGGAATATTGAGCACTCTCTCTCTCACACACACACCTGGCATGTTTCTTAATGCTGCATCTGGAACTCAAACCACATAGTGAGTCATGTGGCATCCAATCACCCCAGCTACCATGCCACAGGCTAGGCCTAAGTTCTCTCTTTCCCTTAGGCTATTTGGAGTTGGATTTCCATTGCTTATAACCAAGAGTTCAAACTAATACACTGGGTCATGCTACCTCTGGAACATTCCAGAGGAACATTATCAAATCACCAGATTGAGATTAAAAGGGGCAAAGCATAAAAATACTGCACTCAATTACAACAAACAATATTTTTTTAGAGGTTTTTGCCTTAGGGTACGTGCACTCACCCAAGAGAGAAAGACACAGAGACAGTGAGAAAGTGAGAAATCCCCCCCAGTGGGAGATAGCCATGCCTTTTCCTCCATTCTCCTCCAGGTGTGTTGGGCATGCACACACCTGTGCTTGGAATGATTTTCAAGCCACCAGGTCCAAGACTCAAACCATAGTCACCCATGTAGGAATCTAGCAACATAATCGCCATGCCATCTGCTGGCTTCAACAAACAAAATTTTAATGTAATTCTTTCATTGGCTCAGTTCCTCAAATGCTCAGTCAAATGAGGAAGATAGATCAGAAAATCATGTCAATAAAGTGCATGATAACATATTATATATTTGCATACTACAAATATATGTGGGATGGCCCTGATAAGAAGGGTGTTAGAAGGTGTGGGAGCCAAACTACCTAGAACCTTGAAGGACAGGGAAGAGTTTGCCTGGGGGAGAGGGAAGAAGGAGTGGTCCAAGCAGAAAAGAGCCAATGCAAATGAAAGGAGAACAAGACAACAAGAAGTGATTCCTGGGCAGATAAGAGTATCTACCATCTCAAACATTTATCATTTATTTGCACTGTGAACATTCAAATATGCTCCCTTCTAGCTACTCTGAAGTCTATGTTAAATTGTTGCCAACTGCAGTTACTCTATCATGCCTGGCTGTTCGATGCAATAGAGAATAGCCTATACCTCTTTAACCATTATTTTATTTTATTTTATTTTATTTTATTTTATTTTACAGTTGGTCTTTTATCACTGAA
>NW_006159565.1:7726592-7730233 GCF_000334495.1 Tupaia belangeri chinensis
TCTCAGGATCTTGGGCATGCACGTACATGCGCCCAGCATGAGTTTAAGCCACCGGGTCCAGGGCTCGAACCGCGGTCAACTACGTGGGAGTCCAGCAACATAGCCATTACACTAACTGCTGGTCCCATTTTAACCATTTTTGATAGCTTTCTTTTTATATCACATTTTGCAACTGGTTTCTCCTTTCCACATTTCTCGAGTAGTCTAAAAAGAAAAAAAAAAGTTCATTTGAATAATGAAATTTGAATAATGAACTGTGTATTTCCCATTAATAAGCAAATCCTTCATTTTAAAAAGACTAAATAAGAAGGAACTTCTAAGCAGAATTCAAGTTAAATTTAGGCTCAACCCCACAAAATAGGAAGAAAAGATCTGAGTCTATTACATTTTTCCTTCATTGCAGACTGGATATACTTTCATTAATTTTTATGTTCTTATTACACAAGGATTAATAAGCAGGTTAGACTTGGTAATACTCCCTCACCTGAACTGTAGGTCTAATAATGCCAGATAAATACTGTCTCAAGCTTCTTGATATGTTGATGCTACTTGATTATGTAATAAATAATGACCTTTTTTCAAACATCATGTACTTCTCTCTAGGCATCATACTGATCTTTCTTTCCCACTACTAAACAGTACCACCCTTGTTCTGCTTTGAAATCATTTTAGTCTCAGCCAAGAGTTTTATGGCTCAGCCAGGTCCTCCTCTGGTCTCCAGCTATGCATCAGGCACTCTTCCCTCCACTCTATCTGATTCAAAGGAGTCTGTCACTTGCCCTGTCCTCCAACGGAGTTTGTCCTTTACTACTTCAATTTTGCTACCTCACTGCCAGCCCCAATTTGAGCTTTTTACTGTAGATTGGGTTGTTTTTTACCTCTGGCAATTAGGTGTTTGTCACAATTGGTGACAGCAATTATCCCCTAACCCTATAGAATGGCTTCTAGATGAAGACTGGTACAATCACCCTCAGTCATTTCACACTAGTCACACTACTCAGAAACTTCTTGAGAGTTTACAAGTTAGGCTTGAGCAGGAATTGACCCCAATCAGAAAAACAAGAGTATAAGGCACCAGAATCAGAGCAGCTACCTGTTGTAGTGATAGTTTTTGCCTTGATAAACATTTTGTCCCTGTAAAGAGTCACTTACCTACCAAAAGATCTCAGTTCCATGTCTTCAGGATCAGCTACACCAAGTTCTTAGGCAAATTCTGACCAAAAACACTAAGAGTGAGTATATGCTGATTTCCCACCAAAGTAAGGGATTATAAGCAAGTCCATCTCTCCAGTAGACTGATCTAAAGCTCAGTATCCCTTTTAAAAAAGAATAACTATATTTTTTCATTATACTTTTTGTGGAAAATCAGCCCTTCTTCAGCTAGACCTTCTGATAACAAAATCCTATGCCCTAAATTTTTATCCCTAACTTATCTTCCTTCCCAATATATTTCCTGTTATTGTGCTAAGATTCTGATTCATTTTTTAAAAATTATTTTATTTAACTTTGTTTCTTTTATTTCTTTTTATTTTGAGCAGAGAGAGACAGCAAGAGAGAGAGACTGAGGGAAACTGAGAAAGTAAGCCACAATGTCCAGGACTTGAACCATGGTCAGCCAAGTAGGAGTCCAGTGTCCTTAACCACCACGCCCATTTGCTGACCCCCTGATTCATTTTCTATGCTATTTTTATCCACTTGAGTCCAACGTAAAACCCACTGCTGTCCTACTATGTATGTGGCCCAGGCCATTGATCCATTAGGATTGCAACACATGGGATTTCTTCATTTCCTGGCTTCTAGTGAGACAGTGGGTACTACCATCAGATGAGAGGATGACAGGAGAAAATGGTAAGGGTAATTTTTTGCTCTTTCTTCTCCACTTCGGTGTTCCATCTCTGACTATAGCTGTATTCCTCCACAACTATAGCCCCAGCTCCTCCTCCAAGGCTCAAGGTCTTACTTGACTTTGGTAACGCTATTCCTCCCATTGATTCATCTTTCCTGAGTTGGTAACACCCATCTGCTGATCTGGGTACCAGCCATTATTTTCTATCATTAAGCCTGCACACACCTCTATAAACAGTCTCTTTATTAAAGTCTCCTCATTCATGGTAGTTAAGGCACTGGACTCTCACAAGGCCAACAGAGGTTCAAGCCCCAGACTCGACAGCTTGAACATCATGTGGGATGCATGTTCATGTGTGTCCAAAATACCAAGAGGAGAATGGAGTAGAAAGCATTGTGGCATGGCTATGCCCTTGGGCATGATTTCTCATTTCTAAGGTGAATTGTGTTCCCTTCTGGGGACCTGACAATATTATCCCTCTAGTGGACAGCCACTATTTTGGTAGACAAAAATCGACACCCCTACATTTAGTTTAATAAAAGCAGCTAATAGTTATTCAAATTCTACCCCACCCTATGGCGTTCACAGGTTTTAGGGTAACTTACTATAATACCCATATTCTGAGGACTAGACATGAGGCTCAGGCCTATGCTCACCAAAGCAATCCTAGATCACTCTAAATAAATGGTTAGGGATGGGCACATGACTTAAGATGACCCAGTTAGATTGAAGTGTGAAGCTTTGGCTTGATGGGCCAAGAAAACAGGCTTTCTTCCACCAGAAAAGATTTTATTGAGAATATGATATTTGGAATACTTCAAGCAGAAAGTAACCAGGGTCTGCTGTGTGGATGAGGATGATACTGGAAAAGGCAGACCAGATAGAATTACAGAGAATTCATGTCCATAGCAGTATCATTTGAGCAGGTGAAACAAACTTGTTTATCAATAAAATTCCTATGAATATTTCAGTCAGATGAGATATCATTTTTGCTTCAGCTCCTTTGAAATGGGAAGTCAGCCACTTGCAGAAGCAAAAAATCTAAAGAATATGGCACCCTTCCAATTTCTCACTCTATTGATTTAATCAATTAATTGATCAATTAATTGATCAATTAATTGATTAAATCAATAGAGTGAGAAATTGGAAGGGTGCCATATTCTTTAGATTTTTTGCTTCTGCAAGTGGCTGACTTCCCATTTCAAAGGAGCTGAAGCAAAAATGATATCTCATCTGACTGAAATATTCATAGGAATTTTATTGATAAACAAGTTTGTTTCACCTGCTCAAATGATACTGCTATGGACATGAATTCTCTGTAATTCTATCTGGTCTGCCTTTTCCAGTATCATCCTCATCCACACAGCAGACCCTGGTTACTTTCTGCTTGAAGTATTCCAAATATCATATTCTCAATAAAATCTTTTCTGGTGGAAGAAAGCCTGTTTTCTTGGCCCATCAAGCCAAAGCTTCACACTTCAATCTAACTGGGTCATCTTAAGTCATGTGCCCATCCCTAACCATTTATTTAGAGTGATCTAGGATTGCTTTGGTGAGCATAGGCCTGAGCCTCATGTCTAGTCCTCAGAATATGGGTATTATAGTAAGTTACCCTAAAACCTGTGAACGCCATAGGGTGGGGTAGAATTTGAATAACTATTAGCTGCTTTTATTAAACTAAATGTAGGGGTGTCGATTTTTGTCTACCAAAATAGTGGCTGTCCACTAGAGGGATAATATTGTCAGGTCCCCAGAAGGGAACACAATTCACCTTAGCTGATTCAAAAGAGAAGAC